>NW_026967535.1:600000-900000 GCF_028390025.1 Pseudophryne corroboree | reverse complement strand
TATGACATCACAATCCATGCAATGCAGTATGCAATGCAAAATTATGACATCACAATCCATGCAAAGCATCATTTAATGCAAAAATATGACATCACAATCCATGCAAAGCATCATTTAATGCAAAATTATGACATCACAATCCAAGCAATGCAACATTTACTGCAAAATATGACATCACATTCCATGCAATGCAGTATGCAATGCACAATTATGACATCACAATCCATGCAATGCAGTATGCAATGCAAAATTATGACATTATAATTCATGCAAAGCATAATTTAATGCAAAATTATGACATCACAATCCATGCAATGCAGTATGCAATGCAAAATTATGACATCACAATCCATGCAAAGCATCATTTAATGCAAAATTATGACATCACGATCCATGCAATGCAGTATGCAATGCAAAATTATGACATCACAATCCATGCAAGGCATCATTTAATGCAAAAATATGACATCACAATCCATGCAAAGCATCATTTAATGCAAAATTATGACATCACAATCCAAGCAATGCAACATTTACTGCAAAATATGACATCACAATCCATGCAATGCAGTATGCAATGCACAATTATGACATCACAATCCATGCAATGCAGTATGCAATGCAAAATTATGACATCATAATCCATGCAAAGCTTCATTTAATGCAAAATTATGACATCACAATCCATGCAATGCAGTATGCAATGCAAAATTATGACATCATAATCCATGCAAAGCATCATTTAATGCAAAATTATGACATCACAATCCATGCAATGCAGTATGCAATGCAAAATTATGACATCACAATCCATGCAATGCAGTATGCAATGCAAAATTATGACATCACAATCCATGCAATGCAGTATGCAATGCAAAATTATGACATCACAATCCATGCAATGCAGTATGCAATGCAAAATTATGACATCACAATCCATGCAATGCAGTATGCAATGCAAAATTATGACATCATAATTCATGCAAAGCATCATTTAATGCAAAATTATGACATCACAATCCACGCAATGCAGTATGCAATGCAAAATTATGACATCATAATCTACGCAATGCAGTATGCAATGCAAAATTATGACATCATAATCCATGCAAAGCATCATTTAATGCAAAATTATGACATCACAATCCATGCAATGCAGTATGCAAAGCAAAATTATGACATCACAATCCATTCAAAGCATCATTTAATGCAAAATTATGACATCACGATCCATACAATGCAGTATGCAATGCAAAATTATGATATCACAATCCATGCAAAGCATCATTTAATGCTAAAATATGACATCACAATCCATGCAAAGCATCATTTAATGCAAAATTATGACATCACAATCCATGCAATGCAGTATGCAATGCAAAATTATGACATCACAATCCATGCAATGCAGTATGCAATGCAAAATTATGACATCACAATCCATGCAATGCAGTATGCAATGCAAAATTATGACATCATAATTCATGCAAAGCATCATTTAATGCAAAATTATGACATCACAATCCACGCAATGCAGTATGCAATGCAAAATTATGACATCACAATCCATGCAAAGCATCATTTAATGCAAAAATATGACATCGCAATCCATGCAAAGCATCATTTAATGCAAAATGATGACATCACAATCCAAGCAATGCAACATTTACTGCAAAATATGACATCACAATCCATGCAATGCAGTATGCAATGCTCAATTATGACATCACAATCCATGCAATGCAGTATGCAATGCAAAATTATGACATCATAATCCATGCAAAGCTTCATTTAATGCAAAATTATGACATCACAATCCATGCAATGCAAAATTATGACATCACAATCCATGCAATGCAGTATGCAATTCAAAATTATGACATCATAATCCATGCAAAGCATCATTTAATGCAAAATTATGACATCACAATTCATGCAATGCAGTATGCAATGCAAAATTATGACATCACAATCCATGCAATGCAGTATGCAATGCAAAATTATGACATCACAATCCATGCAATGCAGTATGCAATGCAAAATTATGACATCACAATCCATGCAATGCAGTATGCAATGCAAAATTATGACATAATAATTCATGCAAAGCATCATTTAATGCAAAATTATGACATCACAATCCACGCAATGCAGTATGCAATGCAAAATTATGACATCATAATCTACGCAATGCAGTATGCAATGCAAAATTATGACATCATAATCCATGCAAAGCATCATTTAATGCAAAATGATGACATCACAATCCATGCAATGCAGTATGCAATGCAAAATTATGACATCACAATCCATGCAATGCAGTATGCAAAGCAAAATTATGACATCACAATCCATGCAAAGCATCATTTAATGCAAAATTATGACATCACAATCCATGCAATGCAGTATGCAATGCAAAATTATGACATCATAATCCATGCAAAGCATCATTTAATGCAAAATTATGACATCACAGTCCATGCAATGCAGTATGCAAAGCAAAATTATGACATCACAATCCATGCAAAGCATCATTTAATGCAAAATTCTGACATCACGATCCATGCAATGCAGTATGCAATGCAAAATTATGACATCACAATCCGTGCAATGCAGTATGCAATGCAAAATGATGACATCACGATCCATGCAATGCAGTATGCAATGCAAAATTATGACATCACAATCCGTGCAATGCAGTATGCAATGCAAAATTATGACATCATAATCCATGCAAAGCATCACTTAATGCAAAATTATGACATCACAATCCATGCAATGCAGTATGCAATGCAAAATTATGACATCACAATCTACGCAATGCAGTATGCAATGCAAAATTATGACATCATAATCCATGCAAAGCATATTTTAATGCAAAATTATGACATCACAATCCATGCAATGCAGTATGCAATGCAAAATTATGACATAACAATCCATGCAATGCAGTATGCAATGCAAAATTATGACATCATAATCCATGCAAAGCATCATTTAATGCAAAATTATGACATCACAATCCATGCAATGCAGTATGCAATGCAAAATTATGACATCACAATCCATGCAAAGCATCATTTAATGCAAAATTATGACATCACAATCCATGCAATGCAGTATGCAATGCAAAATTATGACATCACAATCCATGCAAAGCATCATTTAGTGCAAAAATATGACATCACAATCCATGCAAAGCATCATTTAATGCAAAATGATGACATCACAATCCAAGCAATGCAACATTTACTGCAAAATATGACATCACAATCCATGCAATGCAGTATGCAATGCTCAATTATGACATCACAATCCATGCAATGCAGTATGCAATGCAAAATTATGACATCATAATCCATGCAAAGCTTCATTTAATGCAAAATTATGACATCACAATCCATGCAATGCAAAATTATGACATCACAATCCATGCAATGCAGTATGCAATTCAAAATTATGACATCATAATCCATGCAAAGCATCATTTAATGCAAAATTATGACATCACAATTCATGCAATGCAGTATGCAATGCAAAATTATGACATCACAATCCATGCAATGCAGTATGCAATGCAAAATTATGACATCACAATCCATGCAATGCAGTATGCAATGCAAAATTATGACATCACAATCCATGCAATGCAGTATGCAATGCAAAATTATGACATAATAATTCATGCAAAGCATCATTTAATGCAAAATTATGACATCACAATCCACGCAATGCAGTATGCAATGCAAAATTATGACATCATAATCTACGCAATGCAGTATGCAATGCAAAATTATGACATCATAATCCATGCAAAGCATCATTTAATGCAAAATGATGACATCACAATCCATGCAATGCAGTATGCAATGCAAAATTATGACATCACAATCCATGCAATGCAGTATGCAAAGCAAAATTATGACATCACAATCCATGCAAAGCATCATTTAATGCAAAATTATGACATCACAATCCATGCAATGCAGTATGCAATGCAAAATTATGACATCATAATCCATGCAAAGCATCATTTAATGCAAAATTATGACATCACAGTCCATGCAATGCAGTATGCAAAGCAAAATTATGACATCACAATCCATGCAAAGCATCATTTAATGCAAAATTCTGACATCACGATCCATGCAATGCAGTATGCAATGCAAAATTATGACATCACAATCCGTGCAATGCAGTATGCAATGCAAAATGATGACATCACGATCCATGCAATGCAGTATGCAATGCAAAATTATGACATCACAATCCGTGCAATGCAGTATGCAATGCAAAATTATGACATCATAATCCATGCAAAGCATCACTTAATGCAAAATTATGACATCACAATCCATGCAATGCAGTATGCAATGCAAAATTATGACATCACAATCTACGCAATGCAGTATGCAATGCAAAATTATGACATCATAATCCATGCAAAGCATATTTTAATGCAAAATTATGACATCACAATCCATGCAATGCAGTATGCAATGCAAAATTATGACATAACAATCCATGCAATGCAGTATGCAATGCAAAATTATGACATCATAATCCATGCAAAGCATCATTTAATGCAAAATTATGACATCACAATCCATGCAATGCAGTATGCAATGCAAAATTATGACATCACAATCCATGCAAAGCATCATTTAATGCAAAATTATGACATCACAATCCATGCAATGCAGTATGCAATGCAAAATTATGACATCACAATCCATGCAAAGCATCATTTAGTGCAAAAATATGACATCACAATCCATGCAAAGCATCATGTAATGCAAAATTATGACATCACAATCCAAGCAATGCAACATTTAATGCAAAATTATGACATCACACTCCATGCAATGCAGTATGCAATGCAAAATTATGACATCACAATCCATGCAAAGCATCATTTAATGCAAAATTATGACATCATGATCCATACAATGCAGTATGCAATGCAAAATTATGACATCACAATCCATGCAATGCAGTATGCAATGCAAAATTATGACATCACAATCCGTGCAATGCAGTATGCAATGCAAAATTATGACATCATAATCCAAGCAAAGCATAATTTAATGCAAAATTATGACATCACATTCCATGCAATGCAGTATGCAATGCAAAATTATGACATCACAATCCATGCAAAGCATCATTTAATGCAAAATTATGACATCACGATCCATACAATGCAGTATGCAATGCAAAATTATGACATCACAATCCATGCAATGCAGTATGCAATGCAAAATTATGACATCACAATCCGTGCAATGCAGTATGCAATGCAAAATTATGACATCATAATCCAAGCAAAGCATCATTTAATGCAAAATTATGACATCACAATCCATGCAATGCAGTATGCAATGCAAAATTATGACATCACAATCCATGCAAAGCATCATTTAATGCAAAAATATGACATCACAATCCATGCAAAGCATCATTTAATGCAAAATTATGACATCACAATCCAAGCAATGCAACATTTACTGCAAAATATGACATCACAATCCATGCAATGCAGTATGCAATGCACAATTATGACATCACAATCCATGCAATGCAGTATGCAATGCAAAATTATGACATCATAATCCATGCAAAGCTTCATTTAATGCAAAATTATGACATCACAATCCATGCAATGCAAAATTATGACATCACAATCCATGCAATGCAGTATGCAATTCAAAATTATGACATCATAATCCATGCAAAGCATCATTTAATGCAAAATTATGACATCACAATCCATGCAATGCAGTATGCAATGCAAAATTATGACATAATAATTCATGCAAAGCATCATTTAATGCAAAATTATGACATCACAATCCACGCAATGCAGTATGCAATGCAAAATTATGACATCATAATCTACGCAATGCAGTATGCAATGCAAAATTATGACATCATAATCCATGCAAAGCATCATTTAATGCAAAATTATGACATCACAGTCCATGCAATGCAGTATGCAAAGCAAAATTATGACATCACAATCCATGCAAAGCATCATTTAATGCAAAAATATGACATCACAATCCATGCAATGCAGTATGCAATGCAAAATTATGACATCACAATCCATGCAATGCAGTATGCAATGCAAAATTATGACATCATAATTCATGCAAAGCATCATTTAATGCAAAATTATGACATCACAATCTACGCAATGCAGTATGCAATGCAAAATTATGACATCATAATCCATGCAAAGCATATTTTAATGCAAAATTATGACATCACAATCCATGCAATGCAGTATGCAATGCAAAATTATGACATAACAATCCATGCAATGCAGTATGCAATGCAAAATTATGACATCATAATCCATGCAAAGCATCATTTAATGCAAAATTATGACATCACAATCCATGCAATGCAGTATGCAATGCAAAATTATGACATCACAATCCATGCAAAGCATCATTTAATGCAAAATTATGACATCACAATCCATGCAATGCAGTATGCAATGCAAAATTATGACATCACAATCCATGCAAAGCATCATTTAGTGCAAAAATATGACATCACAATCCATGCAAAGCATCATGTAATGCAAAATTATGACATCACAATCCAAGCAATGCAACATTTAATGCAAAATTATGACATCACACTCCATGCAATGCAGTATGCAATGCAAAATTATGACATCACAATCCATGCAAAGCATCATTTAATGCAAAATTATGACATCACGATCCATACAATGCAGTATGCAATGCAAAATTATGACATCACAATCCATGCAATGCAGTATGCAATGCAAAATTATGACATCACAATCCGTGCAATGCAGTATGCAATGCAAAATTATGACATCATAATCCAAGCAAAGCATCATTTAATGCAAAATTATGACATCACATTCCATGCAATGCAGTATGCAATGCAAAATTATGACATCGCAATCCATGCAATGCAGTATGCAAAGCAAAATTATGACATCACAATCCATGCAAAGCATCATTTAATGCAAAATTATGACATCACGATCCATACAATGCAGTATGCAATGCACAATTATGATATCACAATCCATGCAAAGCATCATTTAATGCAAAAATATGACATCACAATCCATGCAAAGCATCATTTAATGCAAAATTATGACATCACAATCCATGCAATGCAGTATGCAATGCAAAATTATGACATTATAATTCATGCAAAGCATCATTTAATGCAAAATTATGACATCACAATCCATGCAATGCAGTATGCAATGCAAAATTATGACATCACAATCCATGCAATGCAGTATGCAATGCAAAATTATGACATCACAATCCATGCAATGCAGTATGCAATGCAAAATTATGACATCACAATCCATGCAATGCAGTATGCAATGCAAAATTATGACATCATAATTCATGCAAAGCATAATTTAATGCAAAATTATGACATCACAATCCACGCAATGCAGTATGCAATGCAAAATTATGACATCATAATCCATGCAAAGCATCATTTAATGCAAAATTATGACATCACAATCCATGCAATGAAGTATGCAATGCAAAATTATGACATCACAATCCATGCAAAGCATCATTTAATGCAAAAATATGACATCACAATCCATGCAAAGCATCATTTAATGCAAAATTATGACATCACAATCCATGCAATGAAGTATGCAATGCAAAATTATGACATCACAATCCATGCAAAGCATCATTTAATGCAAAAATATGACATCATAATCCATGCAAAGCATCATTTAATGCAAAATTATGACATCACAATCCATGCAATGAAGTATGCAATGCAAAATTATGACATCATAATCCATGCAAAGCTTCATTTAATGCAAAATTATGACATCACAATCCATGCAATGCAGTATGCAATGCAAAATTATGACATCACAATCCATGCAATGCAGTATGCAATGCAAAATTATGATATCATAATCCACGCAAAGCATCATGTAATGCAAAATTATGACATCACGATCCATGCAATGCAGTATGCAATGCAAAATTATGACACCACAATCCATGCAAAGCATCATTTAATACAAAATTATGACATCACAATCCATGCAAAGCATCATTTAATGCAAAATTATGACATCACGATCCATGCAATGCAGTATGCAATGCAAAATTATGACATCATAATCCATGCAAAGCATCATTTAATGCAAAATTATGACACCACAATCCATGCAATGCAGTATGCAATGCAAAATGATGACATCACAATCCAAGCAATGCAACATTTAATGCAAAATTATGACATCACGATCCATGCAATGCAGTATGCAATGCAAAATTATGACATCATAATCCATGCAAAGCATCATTTAATGCAAAATTATGACATCACAATCCATGCAATGCAGTATGCAATGCAAAATTATGACATCACAATCCATGCAAAGCATCTTTTAAAGCAAAATTATGACATCACAATCCATGCAATGCAGTATGCAATGCAAAATTATGACATCACAATCCATGCAAAGCATCATTTAATGCAAAATTATGACATCACGATCCATGCAATGCAGTATGCAATGCAAAATTATGACATCATAATCCATGCAAAGCATCATTTAATGCAAAATTATGACATCACAATCCACGCAATGCAGTATGCAATGCAAAATTATGACATCACAATCCACGCAATGCAGTATGCAATGCAAAATTATGACATCACAATCCATGCAATGCAGTATGCAATGCAAAATTATGACATCATAATTCATGCAAAGCATCATTTAATGCAAAATTATGACATCACAATCCACGCAATGCAGTATGCAATGCAAAATTATGACATCACAATCCATGCAATGCAGTATGCAATGCAAAATTATGACATCATAATTCATGCAAAGCATCATTTAATGCAAAATTATGACATCACAATCCACGCAATGCAGTATGCAATGTAAAATTATGACATCACAATCCAAGCAATGCAACATTTAATGCAAAATTATGACATCACAATCCACGCAATGCAGTATGCAATGCAAAATTATGACATCACAATCCATGCAATGCAGTATGCAATGCAAAATTATGACATCATAATTCATGCAAAGCATCATTTAATGCAAAATTATGACATCACAATCCACGCAATGCAGTATGCAATGCAAAATTATGACATCACAATCCATGCAATGCAGTATGCAATGCAAAATTATGACATCATAATTCATGCAAAGCATCATTTAATGCAAAATTATGACATCACAATCCATGCAATGCAGTATGCAATGCAAAATTATGACATCACAATCCATGCAATGCAGTATGCAATGCAAAATTATGACATCATAATTCATGCAAAGCATCATTTAGTGCAAAAATATGACATCACAATCCATGCAAAGCATCATGTAATGCAAAATTATGACATCACAATCCAAGCAATGCAACATTTAATGCAAAATTATGACATCACACTCCATGCAATGCAGTATGCAATGCAAAATTATGACATCACAATCCATGCAAAGCATCATTTAATGCAAAATTATGACATCACGATCCATACAATGCAGTATGCAATGCAAAATTATGACATCACAATCCATGCAATGCAGTATGCAATGCAAAATTATGACATCACAATCCGTGCAATGCAGTATGCAATGCAAAATTATGACATCATAATCCAAGCAAAGCATCATTTAATGCAAAATTATGACATCACATTCCATGCAATGCAGTATGCAATGCAAAATTATGACATCGCAATCCATGCAATGCAGTATGCAATGCAAAATTATGACATTATAATTCATGCTAAGCATCATTTAATGCAAAATTATGACATCACAATCCATGCAATGCAGTATGCAAAGCAAAATTATGACATCACAATCCATGCAAAGCATCATTTAATGCAAAATTATGACATCACGATCCATACAATGCAGTATGCAATGCACAATTATGATATCACAATCCATGCAAAGCATCATTTAATGCAAAAATATGACATCACAATCCATGCAGAGCATCATTTAATGCAAAATTATGACATCACAATCCATGCAATGCAGTATGCAATGCAAAATTATGACATTATAATTAATGCAAAGCATCATTTAATGCAAAATTATGACATCACAATCCATGCAATGCAGTATGCAATGCAAAATTATGACATCACAATCCATGCAATGCAGTATGCAATGCAAAATTATGACATCACAATCCATGCAATGCAGTATGCAATGCAAAATTATGACATCACAATCCATGCAATGCAGTATGCAATGCAAAATTATGACATCATAATTCATGCAAAGCATAATTTAATGCAAAATTATGACATCACAATCCACGCAATGCAGTATGCAATGCAAAATTATGACATCATAATCCATGCAAAGCATCATTTAATGCAAAATTATGACATCACAATCCATGCAATGAAGTATGCAATGCAAAATTATGACATCATAATCCATGCAAAGCATCATTTAATGCAAAATTATGACATCACAGTCCATGCAATGCAGTATGCAAAGCAAAATTATGACATCACAATCCATGCAAAGCATCATTTAATGCAAAAATATGACATCACAATCCATGCAATGCAGTATGCAATGCAAAATTATGACATCACAATCCATGCAATGCAGTATGCAATGCAAAATTATGACATCATAATTCATGCAAAGCATCATTTAATGCAAAATTATGACATCACAATCTACGCAATGCAGTATGCAATGCAAAATTATGACATCATAATCCATGCAAAGCATATTTTAATGCAAAATTATGACATCACAATCCATGCAATGCAGTATGCAATGCAAAATTATGACATAACAATCCATGCAATGCAGTATGCAATGCAAAATTATGACATCATAATCCATGCAAAGCATCATTTAATGCAAAATTATGACATCACAATCCATGCAATGCAGTATGCAATGCAAAATTATGACATCACAATCCATGCAAAGCATCATTTAATGCAAAATTATGACATCACAATCCATGCAATGCAGTATGCAATGCAAAATTATGACATCACAATCCATGCAAAGCATCATTTAGTGCAAAAATATGACATCACAATCCATGCAAAGCATCATGTAATGCAAAATTATGACATCACAATCCAAGCAATGCAACATTTAATGCAAAATTATGACATCACACTCCATGCAATGCAGTATGCAATGCAAAATTATGACATCACAATCCATGCAAAGCATCATTTAATGCAAAATTATGACATCACGATCCATACAATGCAGTATGCAATGCAAAATTATGACATCACAATCCATGCAATGCAGTATGCAATGCAAAATTATGACATCACAATCCGTGCAATGCAGTATGCAATGCAAAATTATGACATCATAATCCAAGCAAAGCATCATTTAATGCAAAATTATGACATCACATTCCATGCAATGCAGTATGCAATGCAAAATTATGACATCGCAATCCATGCAATGCAGTATGCAATGCAAAATTATGACATTATAATTCATGCTAAGCATCATTTAATGCAAAATTATGACATCACAATCCATGCAATGCAGTATGCAAAGCAAAATTATGACATCACAATCCATGCAAAGCATCATTTAATGCAAAATTATGACATCACGATCCATACAATGCAGTATGCAATGTACAATTATGATATCACAATCCATGCAAAGCATCATTTAATGCAAAAATATGACATCACAATCCATGCAAAGCATCATTTAATGCAAAATTATGACATCACAATCCATGCAATGCAGTATGCAATGCAAAATTATGATATTATAATTCATGCAAAGCATCATTTAATGCAAAATTATGACATCACAATCCATGCAATGCAGTATGCAATGCAAAATTATGACATCACAATCCATGCAATGCAGTATGCAATGCAAAATTATGACATCACAATCCATGCAATGCAGTATGCAATGCAAAATTATGACATCACAATCCATGCAATGCAGTATGCAATGCAAAATTATGACATCATAATTCATGCAAAGCATAATTTAATGCAAAATTATGACATCACAATCCACGCAATGCAGTATGCAATGCAAAATTATGACATCATAATCCATGCAAAGCATCATTTAATGCAAAATTATGACATCACAATCCATGCAATGAAGTATGCAATGCAAAATTATGACATCACAATCCATGCAAAGCATCATTTAATGCAAAAATATGACATCACAATCCATGCAAAGCATCATTTAATGCAAAATTATGACATCACAATCCATGCAATGCAGTATGCAATGCAAAATTATGACATCATAATTCATACAAAGCATCATTTAATGCAAAATTATGACATCACAATCCACGCAATGCAGTATGCAATGCAAAATTATGACATCATAATCCATGCAAAGCATCATTTAATGCAAAATTATGACATCACAATCCATGCAATGCAGTATGCAATGCAAAATTATGACATCACAATCCATGCAAAGCATCTTTTAAAGCAAAATTATGACATCACAATCCATGCAATGCAGTATGCAATGCAAAATTATGACATCACAATCCATGCAAAGCATCATTTAATGCAAAATTATGACATCACGATCCATGCAATGCAGTATGCAATGCAAAATTATGACATCATAATCCATGCAAAGCATCATTTAATGCAAAATTATGACATCACAATCCACGCAATGCAGTATGCAATGCAAAATTATGACATCACAATCCACGCAATGCAGTATGCAATGCAAAATTATGACATCACAATCCATGCAATGCAGTATGCAATGCAAAATTATGACATCATAATTCATGCAAAGCATCATTTAATGCAAAATTATGACATCACAAACCACGCAATGCAGTATGCAATGCAAAATTATGACATCTCAATCCATGCAATGCAGTATGCAATGCAAAATTATGACATCATAATTCATGCAAAGCATCATTTAATGCAAAATTATGACATCACAATCCACGCAATGCAGTATGCAATGTAAAATTATGACATCACAATCCAAGCAATGCAACATTTAATGCAAAATTATGACATCACAATCCACGCAATGCAGTATGCAATGCAAAATTATGACATCACAATCCATGCAATGCAGTATGCAATGCAAAATTATGACATCATAATTCATGCAAAGCATCATTTAATGCAAAATTATGACATCACAATCCACGCAATGCAGTATGCAATGCAAAATTATGACATCACAATCCATGCAATGCAGTATGCAATGCAAAATTATGACATCATAATTCATGCAAAGCATCATTTAATGCAAAATTATGACATCACAATCCACGCAATGCAGTATGCAATGCAAAATTATGACATCACAATCCATGCAATGCAGTATGCAATGCAAAATTATGACATCATAATTCATGCAAAGCATCATTTAGTGCAAAAATATGACATGACAATCCATGCAAAGCATCATGTAATGCAAAATTATGACATCACAATCCAAGCAATGCAACATTTAATGCAAAATTATGACATCACACTCCATGCAATGCAGTATGCAATGCAAAATTATGACATCACAATCCATGCAAAGCATCATTTAATGCAAAATTATGACATCACGATCCATACAATGCAGTATGCAATGCAAAATTATGACATCACAATCCATGCAATGCAGTATGCAATGCAAAATTATGACATCACAATCCGTGCAATGCAGTATGCAATGCAAAATTATGACATCGCAATCCATGCAATGCAGTATGCAATGCAAAATTATGACATTATAATTCATGCTAAGCATCATTTAATGCAAAATTATGACATCACAATCCATGCAATGCAGTATGCAAAGCAAAATTATGACATCACAATCCATGCAAAGCATCATTTAATGCAAAATTATGACATCACGATCCATACAATGCAGTATGCAATGCACAATTATGATATCACAATCCATGCAAAGCATCATTTAATGCAAAAATATGACATCACAATCCATGCAGAGCATCATTTAATGCAAAATTATGACATCACAATCCATGCAATGCAGTATGCAATGCAAAATTATGACATTATAATTAATGCAAAGCATCATTTAATGCAAAATTATGACATCACAATCCATGCAATGCAGTATGCAATGCAAAATTATGACATCACAATCCATGCAATGCAGTATGCAATGCAAAATTATGACATCACAATCCATGCAATGCAGTATGCAATGCAAAATTATGACATCACAATCCATGCAATGCAGTATGCAATGCAAAATTATGACATCATAATTCATGCAAAGCATAATTTAATGCAAAATTATGACATCACAATCCACGCAATGCAGTATGCAATGCAAAATTATGACATCATAATCCATGCAAAGCATCATTTAATGCAAAATTATGACATCACAATCCATGCAATGAAGTATGCAATGCAAAATTATGACATCATAATCCATGCAAAGCATCATTTAATGCAAAATTATGACATCACAGTCCATGCAATGCAGTATGCAAAGCAAAATTATGACATCACAATCCATGCAAAGCATCATTTAATGCAAAAATATGACATCACAATCCATGCAATGCAGTATGCAATGCAAAATTATGACATCACAATCCATGCAATGCAGTATGCAATGCAAAATTATGACATCATAATTCATGCAAAGCATCATTTAATGCAAAATTATGACATCACAATCTACGCAATGCAGTATGCAATGCAAAATTATGACATCATAATCCATGCAAAGCATATTTTAATGCAAAATTATGACATCACAATCCATGCAATGCAGTATGCAATGCAAAATTATGACATAACAATCCATGCAATGCAGTATGCAATGCAAAATTATGACATCATAATCCATGCAAAGCATCATTTAATGCAAAAATATGACATCACAATCCATGCAAAGCATCATGTAATGCAAAATTATGACATCACAATCCAAGCAATGCAACATTTAATGCAAAATTATGACATCACACTCCATGCAATGCAGTATGCAATGCAAAATTATGACATCACAATCCATGCAAAGCATCATTTAATGCAAAATTATGACATCACGATCCATACAATGCAGTATGCAATGCAAAATTATGACATCACAATCCATGCAATGCAGTATGCAATGCAAAATTATGACATCACAATCCGTGCAATGCAGTATGCAATGCAAAATTATGACATCATAATCCAAGCAAAGCATCATTTAATGCAAAATTATGACATCACATTCCATGCAATGCAGTATGCAATGCAAAATTATGACATCGCAATCCATGCAATGCAGTATGCAATGCAAAATTATGACATTATAATTCATGCTAAGCATCATTTAATGCAAAATTATGACATCACAATCCATGCAATGCAGTATGCAAAGCAAAATTATGACATCACAATCCATGCAAAGCATCATTTAATGCAAAATTATGACATCACGATCCATACAATGCAGTATGCAATGTACAATTATGATATCACAATCCATGCAACGCATCATTTAATGCAAAAATATGACATCACAATCCATGCAAAGCATCATTTAATGCAAAATTATGACATCACAATCCATGCAATGCAGTATGCAATGCAAAATTATGACATTATAATTCATGCAAAGCATCATTTAATGCAAAATTATGACATCACAATCCATGCAATGCAGTATGCAATGCAAAATTATGACATCACAATCCATGCAATGCAGTATGCAATGCAAAATTATGACATCACAATCCATGCAATGCAGTATGCAATGCAAAATTATGACATCATAATTCATGCAAAGCATAATTTAATGCAAAATTATGACATCACAATCCACGCAATGCAGTATGCAATGCAAAATTATGACATCATAATCCATGCAAAGCATAATTTAATGCAAAATTATGACATCACAATCCACGCAATGCAGTATGCAATGCAAAATTATGACATCACAATCCATGCAAAGCATCATTTAATGCAAAATTATGACATCACAATCCAAGCAATGCAACATTTACTGCAAAATATGACATCACATTCCATGCAATGCAGTATGCAATGCACAATTATGACATCACAATCCATGCAATGCAGTATGCAATGCAAAATTATGACATCACAATCCATGCAATGCAGTATGCAATGTAAAATTATGACATAATAATTCATGCAAAGCATCATTTAATGCAAAATTATGACATCACAATCCATGCAATGCAGTATGCAATGCAAAATTATGACATCACAATCCGTGCAATGCAGTTTGCAAAGCAAAATTATGACATCACAATCCATGCAATGCAGTATGCAATGCAAAATTATGACATCACAATCCATGCAATGCAGTATGCAATGCAAAATTATGACATCATAATTCATGCAAAGCATCATTTAATGCAAAATTATGACATCACAATCCACGCAATGCAGTATGCAATGCAAAATTATGACATCATAATCTACGCAATGCAGTATGCAATGCAAAATTATGACATCATAATCCATGCAAAGCATCATTTAATGCAAAATTATGACATCACAATCCATGCAATGAAGTATGCAATGCAAAATTATGACATCACAATCCATGCAATGCAGTATGCAATGCAAAATTATGACATCATAATCCATGCAAAGCATAATTTAATGCAAAATTATGACATCACAATCCATGCAATGCAGTATGCAAAGCAAAATTATGACATCACAATCCATGCAAAGCATCATTTAATGCAAAATTATGACATCACAATCCATGCAATGCAGTATGAAATGCAAAATTATGACATCAAAATCCATGCAAAGCATCATTTAATGCAAAAATATGACATCACAATCCAAGCAAAGCATCATTTAATGCAAAATTTTGACATCACAATCCAAGCAATGCAACATTTACTGCAAAATATGACATCACAATCCATGCAATGCAGTATGCAATGCACAATTATGACATCACAATCCATGCAATGCAGTATGCAATGCAAAATTATGACATCATAATCCATGCAAAGCTTCATTTAATGCAAAATTATGACATCACAATCCATGCAATGCAGTATGCAATGCAAAATTATGACATCACAATCCATGCAATGCAGTATGCAATGCAAAATTATGATATCATAATCCATGCAAAGCATCATGTAATGCAAAATTATGACATCACGATCCATGCAATGCAGTATGCAATGCAAAATTATGACACCACAATCCATGCAAAGCATCATTTAATACAAAATTATGACATCACAATCCATGCAAAGCATCATTTAATGCAAAATTATGACATCACGATTCATGCAATGCAGTATGCAATGCAAAATTATGACATCATAATCCATGCAAAGCATCATTTAATGCAAAATTATGACACCACAATCCATGCAATGCAGTATGCAATGCAAAATGATGACATCACAATCCAAGCAATGCAACATTTAATGCAAAATTATGACATCACGATCCATGCAATGCAGTATGCAATGCAAAATTATGACATCATAATCCATGCAAAGCATCATTTAATGCAAAATTATGACATCACAATCCATGCAATGCAGTATGCAATGCAAAATTATGACATCACAATCCATGCAAAGCATCTTTTAAAGCAAAATTATGACATCACAATCCATGCAATGCAGTATGCAATGCAAAATTATGACATCACAATCCATGCAAAGCATCATTTAATGCAAAATTATGACATCACGATCCATGCAATGCAGTATGCAATGCAAAATTATGACATCATAATCCATGCAAAGCATCATTTAATGCAAAATTATGACATCACAATCCACGCAATGCAGTATGCAATGCAAAATTATGACATCACAATCCACGCAATGCAGTATGCAATGCAAAATTATGACATCACAATCCATGCAATGCAGTATGCAATGCAAAATTATGACATCATAATTCATGCAAAGCATCATTTAATGCAAAATTATGACATCACAATCCACGCAATGCAGTATGCAATGCAAAATTATGACATCACAATCCATGCAATGCAGTATGCAATGCAAAATTATGACATCATAATTCATGCAAAGCATCATTTAATGCAAAATTATGACATCACAATCCACGCAATGCAGTATGCAATGTAAAATTATGACATCACAATCCAAGCAATGCAACATTTAATGCAAAATTATGACATCACAATCCACGCAATGCAGTATGCAATGCAACATTATGACATCACAATCCATGCAATGCAGTATGCAATGCAAAATTATGACATCATAATTCATGCAAAGCATCATTTAATGCAAAATTATGACATCACAATCCACGCAATGCAGTATGCAATGCAAAATTATGACATCACAATCCATGCAATGCAGTATGCAATGCAAAATTATGACATCATAATTCATGCAAAGCATCATTTAATGCAAAATTATGACATCACAATCCACGCAATGCAGTATGCAATGCAAAATTATGACATCACAATCCATGCAATGCAGTATGCAATGCAAAATTATGACATCATAATTCATGCAAAGCATCATTTAGTGCAAAAATATGACATGACAATCCATGCAAAGCATCATGTAATGCAAAATTATGACATCACAATCCAAGCAATGCAACATTTAATGCAAAATTATGACATCACACTCCATGCAATGCAGTATGCAATGCAAAATTATGACATCACAATCCATGCAAAGCATCATTTAATGCAAAATTATGACATCACGATCCATACAATGCAGTATGCAATGCAAAATTATGACATCACAATCCATGCAATGCAGTATGCAATGCAAAATTATGACATCACAATCCGTGCAATGCAGTATGCAATGCAAAATTATGACATCATAATCCAAGCAAAGCATCATTTAATGCAAAATTATGACATCACATTCCATGCAATGCAGTATGCAATGCAAAATTATGACATCGCAATCCATGCAATGCAGTATGCAATGCAAAATTATGACATTATAATTCATGCTAAGCATCATTTAATGCAAAATTATGACATCACAATCCATGCAATGCAGTATGCAAAGCAAAATTATGACATCACAATCCATGCAAAGCATCATTTAATGCAAAATTATGACATCACGATCCATACAATGCAGTATGCAATGCACAATTATGATATCACAATCCATGCAAAGCATCATTTAATGCAAAAATATGACATCACAATCCATGCAAAGCATCATTTAATGCAAAATTATGACATCACAATCCATGCAATGCAGTATGCAATGCAAAATTATGACATTATAATTCATGCAAAGCATCATTTAATGCAAAATTATGACATCACAATCCATGCAATGCAGTATGCAATGCAAAATTATGACATCACAATCCATGCAATGCAGTATGCAATGCAAAATTATGACATCACAATCCATGCAATGCAGTATGCAATGCAAAATTATGACATCACAATCCATGCAATGCAGTATGCAATGCAAAATTATGACATCATAATTCATGCAAAGCATAATTTAATGCAAAATTATGACATCACAATCCACGCAATGCAGTATGCAATGCAAAATTATGACATCATAATCCATGCAAAGCATCATGTAATGCAAAATTATGACATCACGATCCATGCAATGCAGTATGCAATGCAAAATTATGACACCACAATCCATGCAAAGCATCATTTAATACAAAATTATGACATCACAATCCATGCAAAGCATCATTTAATGCAAAATTATGACATCACGATCCATGCAATGCAGTATGCAATGCAAAATTATGACATCATAATCCATGCAAAGCATCATTTAATGCAAAATTATGACACCACAATCCATGCAATGCAGTATGCAATGCAAAATGATGACATCACAATCCAAGCAATGCAACATTTAATGCAAAATTATGACATCACGATCCATGCAATGCAGTATGCAATGCAAAATTATGACATCATAATCCATGCAAAGCATCATTTAATGCAAAATTATGACATCACAATCCATGCAATGCAGTATGCAATGCAAAATTATGACATCACAATCCATGCAAAGCATCTTTTAAAGCAAAATTATGACATCACAATCCATGCAATGCAGTATGCAATGCAAAATTATGACATCACAATCCATGCAAAGCATCATTTAATGCAAAATTATGACATCACGATCCATGCAATGCAGTATGCAATGCAAAATTATGACATCATAATCCATGCAAAGCATCATTTAATGCAAAATTATGACATCACAATCCACGCAATGCAGTATGCAATGCAAAATTATGACATCACAATCCACGCAATGCAGTATGCAATGCAAAATTATGACATCACAATCCATGCAATGCAGTATGCAATGCAAAATTATGACATCATAATTCATGCAAAGCATCATTTAATGCAAAATTATGACATCACAATCCACGCAATGCAGTATGCAATGCAAAATTATGACATCACAATCCATGCAATGCAGTATGCAATGCAAAATTATGACATCATAATTCATGCAAAGCATCATTTAATGCAAAATTATGACATCACAATCCACGCAATGCAGTATGCAATGTAAAATTATGACATCACAATCCAAGCAATGCAACATTTAATGCAAAATTATGACATCACAATCCACGCAATGCAGTATGCAATGCAAAATTATGACATCACAATCCATGCAATGCAGTATGCAATGCAAAATTATGACATCATAATTCATGCAAAGCATCATTTAATGCAAAATTATGACATCACAATCCACGCAATGCAGTATGCAATGCAAAATTATGACATCACAATCCATGCAATGCAGTATGCAATGCAAAATTATGACATCATAATTCATGCAAAGCATCATTTAATGCAAAATTATGACATCACAATCCACGCAATGCAGTATGCAATGCAAAATTATGACATCACAATCCATGCAATGCAGTATGCAATGCAAAATTATGACATCATAATTCATGCAAAGCATCATTTAGTGCAAAAATATGACATGACAATCCATGCAAAGCATCATGTAATGCAAAATTATGACATCACAATCCAAGCAATGCAACATTTAATGCAAAATTATGACATCACACTCCATGCAATGCAGTATGCAATGCAAAATTATGACATCACAATCCATGCAAAGCATCATTTAATGCAAAATTATGACATCACGATCCATACAATGCAGTATGCAATGCAAAATTATGACATCACAATCCATGCAATGCAGTATGCAATGCAAAATTATGACATCACAATCCGTGCAATGCAGTATGCAATGCAAAATTATGACATCATAATCCAAGCAAAGCATCATTTAATGCAAAATTATGACATCACATTCCATGCAATGCAGTATGCAATGCAAAATTATGACATCGCAATCCATGCAATGCAGTATGCAATGCAAAATTATGACATTATAATTCATGCTAAGCATCATTTAATGCAAAATTATGACATCACAATCCATGCAATGCAGTATGCAAAGCAAAATTATGACATCACAATCCATGCAAAGCATCATTTAATGCAAAATTATGACATCACGATCCATACAATGCAGTATGCAATGCACAATTATGATATCACAATCCATGCAAAGCATCATTTAATGCAAAAATATGACATCACAATCCATGCAAAGCATCATTTAATGCAAAATTATGACATCACAATCCATGCAATGCAGTATGCAATGCAAAATTATGACATTATAATTCATGCAAAGCATCATTTAATGCAAAATTATGACATCACAATCCATGCAATGCAGTATGCAATGCAAAATTATGACATCACAATCCATGCAATGCAGTATGCAATGCAAAATTATGACATCACAATCCATGCAATGCAGTATGCAATGCAAAATTATGACATCACAATCCATGCAATGCAGTATGCAATGCAAAATTATGACATCATAATTCATGCAAAGCATAATTTAATGCAAAATTATGACATCACAATCCACGCAATGCAGTATGCAATGCAAAATTATGACATCATAATCCATGCAAAGCATCATTTAATGCAAAATTATGACATCACAATCCATGCAATGAAGTATGCAATGCAAAATTATGACATCACAATCCATGCAATGCAGTATGCAATGCAAAATTATGACATCATAATCCATGCAAAGCATAATTTAATGCAAAATTATGACATCACAATCCATGCAATGCAGTATGCAATGCAAAATTATGACATCACAATCCATGCAATGCAGTATGCAATGCAAAATTATGATATCATAATCCATGCAAAGCATCATGTAATGCAAAATTATGACATCACGATCCATGTAATGCAGTATGCAATGCAAAATTATGACACCACAATCCATGCAAAGCATCATTTAATACAAAATTATGACATCACAATCCATGCAAAGCATCATTTAATGCAAAATTATGACATCACGATCCATGCAATGCAGTATGCAATGCAAAATTATGACATCATAATCCATGCAAAGCATCATTTAATGCAAAATTATGACACCACAATCCATGCAATGCAGTATGCAATGCAAAATGATGACATCACAATCCAAGCAATGCAACATTTAATGCAAAATTATGACATCACGATCCATGCAATGCAGTATGCAATGCAAAATTATGACATCATAATCCATGCAAAGCATCATTTAATGCAAAATTATGACATCACAATCCATGCAATGCAGTATGCAATGCAAAATTATGACATCACAATCCATGCAAAGCATCTTTTAAAGCAAAATTATGACATCACAATCCATGCAATGCAGTATGCAATGCAAAATTATGACATCACAATCCATGCAAAGCATCATTTAATGCAAAATTATGACATCACGATCCATGCAATGCAGTATGCAATGCAAAATTATGACATCATAATCCATGCAAAGCATCATTTAATGCAAAATTATGACATCACAATCCACGCAATGCAGTATGCAATGCAAAATTATGACATCACAATCCACGCAATGCAGTATGCAATGCAAAATTATGACATCACAATCCATGCAATGCAGTATGCAATGCAAAATTATGACATCATAATTCATGCAAAGCATCATTTAATGCAAAATTATGACATCACAATCCACGCAATGCAGTATGCAATGCAAAATTATGACATCACAATCCATGCAATGCAGTATGCAATGCAAAATTATGACATCATAATTCATGCAAAGCATCATTTAATGCAAAATTATGACATCACAATCCACGCAATGCAGTATGCAATGTAAAATTATGACATCACAATCCAAGCAATGCAACATTTAATGCAAAATTATGACATCACAATCCACGCAATGCAGTATGCAATGCAAAATTATGACATCATAATCCATGCAAAGCATCATTTAATGCAAAATTATGACATCACAATCCATGCAATGAAGTATGCAATGCAAAATTATGACATCACAATCCATGCAATGCAGTATGCAATGCAAAATTATGACATCATAATCCATGCAAAGCATAATTTAATGCAAAATTATGACATCACAATCCATGCAATGCAGTATGCAAAGCAAAATTATGACATCACAATCCATGCAAAGCATCATTTAATGCAAAATTATGACATCACAATCCATGCAATGCAGTATGAAATGCAAAATTATGACATCAAAATCCATGCAAAGCATCATTTAATGCAAATATATGACATCACAATCCAAGCAAAGCATCATTTAATGCAAAATTTTGACATCACAATCCAAGCAATGCAGTATGCAATGCAAAATTATGACATCACAATCCATGCAATGCAGTATGCAATGCAAAATTATGACATCATAATCCATGCAAAGCTTCATTTAATGCAAAATTATGACATCACAATCCATGCAATGCAGTATGCAATGCAAAATTATGACATCACAATCCATGCAATGCAGTATGCAATGCAAAATTATGATATCATAATCCATGCAAAGCATCATGTAATGCAAAATTATGACATCACGATCCATGCAATGCAGTATGCAATGCAAAATTATGACACCACAATCCATGCAAAGCATCATTTAATACAAAATTATGACATCACAATCCATGCAAAGCATCATTTAATGCAAAATTATGACATCACGATCCATGCAATGCAGTATGCAATGCAAAATTATGACATCATAATCCATGCAAAGCATCATTTAATGCAAAATTATGACACCACAATCCATGCAATGCAGTATGCAATGCAAAATGATGACATCACAATCCAAGCAATGCAACATTTAATGCAAAATTATGACATCACGATCCATGCAATGCAGTATGCAATGCAAAATTATGACATCATAATCCATGCAAAGCATCATTTAATGCAAAATTATGACATCACAATCCATGCAATGCAGTATGCAATGCAAAATTATGACATCACAATCCATGCAAAGCATCTTTTAAAGCAAAATTATGACATCACAATCCATGCAATGCAGTATGCAATGCAAAATTATGACATCACAATCCATGCAAAGCATCATTTAATGCAAAATTATGACATCACGATCCATGCAATGCAGTATGCAATGCAAAATTATGACATCATAATCCATGCAAAGCATCATTTAATGCAAAATTATGACATCACAATCCATGCAATGCAGTATGCAATGCAAAATTATGACATCACAATCCATGCAATGCAGTATGCAATGCAAAATTATGACATCATAATTCATGCAAAGCATCATTTAATGCAAAATTATGACATCACAATCCACGCAATGCAGTATGCAATGCAAAATTATGACATCACAATCCATGCAAAGCATCATTTAATGCAAAATTA
This sequence comes from Pseudophryne corroboree, assembly GCF_028390025.1. NCBI lineage: Eukaryota > Metazoa > Chordata > Amphibia > Anura > Myobatrachidae > Pseudophryne > Pseudophryne corroboree. The sequence goes on along the minus strand of NW_026967535.1, from coordinate 875,177 downwards.
TGACATCACAATCCATGCAATGCAGTATGCAATGCAAAATTATGACATCACGATCCATGCAATGCAGTATGCAATGCAAAATTATGACATCACAATCCATGCAATGCAGTATGCAATGCAAAATTATGACATCACAATCCATGCAATGCAGTATGCAATGCAAAATTATGACATCATAATTCATGCAAAGCATAATTTAATGCAAAATTATGACATCACAATCCACGCAATGCAGTATGCAATGCAAAATTATGACATCATAATCCATTCAAAGCATCATTTAATGCAAAATTATGACATCACAATCCATGCAATGAAGTATGCAATGCAAAATTATGACATCACAATCCATGCAAAGCATCATTTAATGCAAAAATATGACATCACAATCCATGCAAAGCATCATTTAATGCAAAATTATGACATCACAATCCAAGCAATGCAACATTTACTGCAAACTATGACATCACATTCCATGCAATGCAGTATGCAATGCAAAATATGACATCACAATCCATGCAATGCAGTATGCAATGCAAAATTATGACATCACAATCCATGCAATGCAGTATGCAATGTAAAATTATGACATAATAATTCATGCAAAGCATCATTTAATGCAAAATTATGACATCACAATCCATGCAATGCAGTATGCAATGCAAAATTATGACATCACAATCCGTGCAATGCAGTATGCAATGCAAAATTATGACATCACAATCCATGCAATGCAGTATGCAATGCAAAATTATGACATCATAATTCATGCAAAGCATCATTTAATGCAAAATTATGACATCACAATCCACGCAATGCAGTATGCAATGCAAAATTATGACATCATAATCTACGCAATGCAGTATGCAATGCAAAATTATGACATCATAATCCATGCAAAGCATCATTTAATGCAAAATTATGACATCACAAGCCATGCAATGAAGTATGCAATGCAAAATTATGACATCACAATCCATGCAATGCAGTATGCAATGCAAAATTATGACATCATAATCCATGCAAAGCATAATTTAATGCAAAATTATGACATCACAATCCATGCAATGCAGTATGCAAAGCAAAATTATGACATCACAATCCATGCAAAGCATCATTTAATGCAAAATTATGACATCACAATCCATGCAATGCAGTATGAAATGCAAAATTATGACATCAAAATCCATGCAAAGCATCATTTAATGCAAAAATATGACATCACAATCCAAGCAAAGCATCATTTAAAGCAAAATTTTGACATCACAATCCAAGCAATGCAACATTTACTGCAAAATATGACATCACAATCCATGCAATGCAGTATGCAATGCACAATTATGACATCACAATCCATGCAATGCAGTATGCAATGCAAAATTATGACATCATAATCCATGCAAAGCTTCATTTAATGCAAAATTATGACATCACAATCCATGCAATGCAGTATGCAATGCAAAATTATGACACCACAATCCATGCAAAGCATCATTTAATACAAAATTATGACATCACAATCCATGCAAAGCATCATTTAATGCAAAATTATGACATCACGATCCATGCAATGCAGTATGCAATGCAAAATTATGACATCATAATCCATGCAAAGCATCATTTAATGCAAAATTATGACACCACAATCCATGCAATGCAGTATGCAATGCAAAATGATGACATCACAATCCAAGCAATGCAACATTTAATGCAAAATTATGACATCACGATCCATGCAATGCAGTATGCAATGCAAAATTATGACATCATAATCCATGCAAAGCATCATTTAATGCAAAATTATGACATCACGATCCATGCAATGCAGTATGCAATGCAAAATTATGACATCACAATCCATGCAAAGCATCTTTTAAAGCAAAATTATGACATCACAATCCATGCAATGCAGTATGCAATGCAAAATTATGACATCACAATCCATGCAAAGCATCATTTAATGCAAAATTATGACATCACGATCCATGCAATGCAGTATGCAATGCAAAATTATGACATCATAATCCATGCAAAGCATCATTTAATGCAAAATTATGACATCACAATCCACGCAATGCAGTATGCAATGCAAAATTATGACATCACAATCCACGCAATGCAGTATGCAATGCAAAATTATGACATCACAATCCATGCAATGCAGTATGCAATGCAAAATTATGACATCATAATTCATGCAAAGCATCATTTAATGCAAAATTATGACATCACAATCCACGCAATGCAGTATGCAATGCAAAATTATGACATCACAATCCATGCAATGCAGTATGCAATGCAAAATTATGACATCATAATTCATGCAAAGCATCATTTAATGCAAAATTATGACATCACAATCCACGCAATGCAGTATGCAATGTAAAATTATGACATCACAATCCAAGCAATGCAACATTTAATGCAAAATTATGACATCACAATCCACGCAATGCAGTATGCAATGCAAAATTATGACATCACAATCCATGCAATGCAGTATGCAATGCAAAATTATGACATCATAATTCATGCAAAGCATCATTTAATGCAAAATTATGACATCACAATCCACGCAATGCAGTATGCAATGCAAAATTATGACATCACAATCCATGCAATGCAGTATGCAATGCAAAATTATGACATCATAATTCATGCAAAGCATCATTTAATGCAAAATTATGACATCACAATCCACGCAATGCAGTATGCAATGCAAAATTATGACATCACAATCCATGCAATGCAGTATGCAATGCAAAATTATGACATCATAATTCATGCAAAGCATCATTTAGTGCAAAAATATGACATCACAATCCATGCAAAGCATCATGTAATGCAAAATTATGACATCACAATCCAAGCAATGCAACATTTAATGCAAAATTATGACATCACACTCCATGCAATGCAGTATGCAATGCAAAATTATGACATCACAATCCATGCAAAGCATCATTTAATGCAAAATTATGACATCACGATCCATACAATGCAGTATGCAATGCAAAATTATGACATCACAATCCATGCAATGCAGTATGCAATGCAAAATTATGACATCACAATCCGTGCAATGCAGTATGCAATGCAAAATTATGACATCATAATCCAAGCAAAGCATCATTTAATGCAAAATTATGACATCACATTCCATGCAATGCAGTATGCAATGCAAAATTATGACATCGCAATCCATGCAATGCAGTATGCAATGCAAAATTATGACATTATAATTCATGCTAAGCATCATTTAATGCAAAATTATGACATCACAATCCATGCAATGCAGTATGCAAAGCAAAATTATGACATCACAATCCATGCAAAGCATCATTTAATGCAAAATTATGACATCACGATCCATACAATGCAGTATGCAATGCACAATTATGATATCACAATCCATGCAAAGCATCATTTAATGCAAAAATATGACATCACAATCCATGCAAAGCATCATTTAATGCAAAATTATGACATCACAATCCATGCAATGCAGTATGCAATGCAAAATTATGACATTATAATTCATGCAAAGCATCATTTAATGCAAAATTATGACATCACAATCCATGCAATGCAGTATGCAATGCAAAATTATGACATCACAATCCATGCAATGCAGTATGCAATGCAAAATTATGACATCACAATCCATGCAATGCAGTATGCAATGCAAAATTATGACATCACAATCCATGCAATGCAGTATGCAATGCAAAATTATGACATCATAATTCATGCAAAGCATAATTTAATGCAAAATTATGACATCACAATCCACGCAATGCAGTATGCAATGCAAAATTATGACATCATAATCCATGCAAAGCATCATTTAATGCAAAATTATGACATCACAATCCATGCAATGAAGTATGCAATGCAAAATTATGACATCACAATCCATGCAATGCAGTATGCAATGCAAAATTATGACATCACAATCCATGCAAAGCATAATTTAATGCAAAATTATGACATCACAATCCATGCAATGCAGTATGCAAAGCAAAATTATGACATCACAATCCATGCAAAGCATCATTTAATGCAAAATTATGACATCACAATCCATGCAATGCAGTATGCAATGCAAAATTATGACATCACAATCCATGCAAAGCATCATTTAATGCAAAAATATGACATCACAATCCATGCAAAGCATCATTTAATGCAAAATTATGACATCACAATCCAAGCAATGCAACATTTACTGCAAAATATGACATCACATTCCATGCAATGCAGTATGCAATGCACAATTATGACATCACAATCCATGCAATGCAGTATGCAATGCAAAATTATGACATCACAATACATGCAATGCAGTATGCAATGCAAAATTATGACATCACAATCCGTGCAATGCAGTTTGCAAAGCAAAATTATGACATCACAATCCATGCAAAGCATCATTTAATGCAAAATTATGACATCACAATCCACGCAATGCAGTATGCAATGCAAAATTATGACATCATAATCTACGCAATGCAGTATGCAATGCAAAATTATGACATCATAATCCATGCAAAGCATCATTTAATGCAAAATTATGACATCACAATCCATGCAATGAAGTATGCAATGCAAAATTATGACATCACAATCCATGCAATGCAGTATGCAATGCAAAATTATGACATCATAATCCATGCAAAGCATAATTTAATGCAAAATTATGACATCACAATCCATGCAATGCAGTATGCATAGCAAAATTATGACATCACAATCCATGCAAAGCATCATTTAATGCAAAATTATGACATCACAATCCATGCAATGCAGTATGAAATGCAAAATTATGACATCAAAATCCATGCAAAGCATCATTTAATGCAAAAATATGACATCACAATCCATGCAATGCAGTATGCAATGCAAAATTATGACATCATAATCCATGCAAAGCATCATTTAATGCAAAATTATGACATCACGATCCATGCAATGCAGTATGCAATGCAAAATTATGACATCACAATCCATGCAAAGCATCTTTTAAAGCAAAATTATGACATCACAATCCATGCAATGCAGTATGCAATGCAAAATTATGACATCACAATCCATGCAAAGCATCATTTAATGCAAAATTATGACATCACGATCCATGCAATGCAGTATGCAATGCAAAATTATGACATCATAATCCATGCAAAGCATCATTTAATGCAAAATTATGACATCACGATCCATGCAATGCAGTATGCAATGCAAAATTTTGACATCACAATCCAAGCAATGCAACATTTACTGCAAAATATGACATCACAATCCATGCAATGCAGTATGCAATGCACAATTATGACATCACAATCCATGCAATGCAGTATGCAATGCAAAATTATGACATCATAATCCATGCAAAGCTTCATTTAATGCAAAATTATGACATCACAATCCATGCAATGCAGTATGCAATGCAAAATTATGACATCACAATCCATGCAATGCAGTATGCAATGCAAAATTATGATATCATAATCCATGCAAAGCATCATGTAATGCAAAATTATGACATCACGATCCATGCAATGCAGTATGCAATGCAAAATTATGACACCACAATCCATGCAAAGCATCATTTAATACAAAATTATGACATCACAATCCATGCAAAGCATCATTTAATGCAAAATTATGACATCACGATCCATGCAATGCAGTATGCAATGCAAAATTATGACATCATAATCCATGCAAAGCATCATTTAATGCAAAATTATGACATCACAATCCATGCAATGCAGTATGCAATGCAAAATGATGACATCACAATCCAAGCAATGCAACATTTAATGCAAAATTATGACATCACGATCCATGCAATGCAGTATGCAATGCAAAATTATGACATCATAATCCATGCAAAGCATCATTTAATGCAAAATTATGACATCACAATCCATGCAATGCAGTATGCAATGCAAAATTATGACATCACAATCCATGCAAAGCATCTTTTAAAGCAAAATTATGACATCACAATCCATGCAATGCAGTATGCAATGCAAAATTATGACATCACAATCCATGCAAAGCATCATTCAATGCAAAATTATGACATCACGATCCATGCAATGCAGTATGCAATGCAAAATTATGACATCATAATCCATGCAAAGCATCATTTAATGCAAAATTATGACATCACAATCCACGCAATGCTGTATGCAATGCAAAATTATGACATCACAATCCACGCAATGCAGTATGCAATGCAAAATTATGACATCACAATCCATGCAATGCAGTATGCAATGCAAAATTATGACATCATAATTCATGCAAAGCATCATTTAATGCAAAATTATGACATCACAATCCACGCAATGCAGTATGCAATGCAAAATTATGACATCACAATCCATGCAATGCAGTATGCAATGCAAAATTATGACATCATAATTCATGCAAAGCATCATTTAATGCAAAATTATGACATCACAATCCACGCAATGCAGTATGCAATGTAAAATTATGACATCATAATCTACGCAATGCAGTATGCAATGCAAAATTATGACATCATAATCCATGCAAAGCATCATTTAATGCAAAATTATGACATCACAATCCATGCAATGTAGTATGCAATGCAAAATTATGACATCACAATCCAAGCAATGCAGTATGCATAGCAAAATTATGACATCACAATCCATGCAAAGCATCATTTAATGCAAAATTATGACATCACGATCCATGCAATGCAGCATGTATTGCAAAATTATGACATCACAATCCATGCAATGCAGTATGCAATGCAAAATTATGACATCACAATCCATGCAATGCAGTATGCAATGCAAAATTATGACATCATAATTCATGCAAAGCATCATTTAATGCAAAATTATGACATCACAATCCACGCAATGCAGTATGCAATGCAAAATTATGACATCATAATCTACGCAATGCAGTATGCAATGCAAAATTATGACATCATAATCCATGCAAAGCATCATTTAATGCAAAATTATGACATCACAATCCATGCAATGAAGTATGCAATGCAAAATTATGACATCACAATCCATGCAATGCAGTATGCAATGCAAAATTATGACACCACAATCCAAGCAATGCAGTATGCAATGCAAAATTATGATATCACAATCCATGCAATGCAGTATGCAATGCAAAATTATGACATCATAATCCATGCAAAGCATCATTTAATGCAAAATTATGACATCACAGTCCATGCAATACAGTATGCAATGCAAAATTATGACATCACAATCCATGATATGCAGTATGCAATGCAAAATTATGACATCACAATCCATGCAAAGCATCATTTAATGCAAAATTATGACATCACAATCCATGCAATGCAGTATGCAAAGCAAAATTATGACATCACAATCCATGCAAAGCATCATTTAATGCAAAATTATGACATCACGGTCCATGAAATGCAGTATGCAATGCAAAATTATGACATCACAATCCATGCAAAGCATCATTTAATGCAAAATTATGACATCACGATCCATGCAATGCAGCATGTATTGCAAAATTATGACATCACAATCCATGCAATGCAGTATGCAATGCACAATTATGACATCACAATCCATGCAATGCAGTATGCAATGCAAAATTATGACATCATAATCCATGCAAAGCTTCATTTAATGCAAAATTATGACATCACAATCCATGCAATGCAGTATGCAATGCAAAATTATGACATCACAATCCATGCAATGCAGTATGCAATGCAAAATTATGATATCATAATCCATGCAAAGCATCATGTAATGCAAAATTATGACATCACGATCCATGCAATGCAGTATGCAATGCAAAATTATGACACCACAATTCATGCAAAGCATCATTTAATACAAAATTATGACATCACAATCCATGCAATGCAGTATGCAATGCAAAATGATGACATCACAATCCAAGCAATGCAACATTTAATGCAAAATTATGACATCACGATCCATGCAATGCAGTATGCAATGCAAAATTATGACACCACAATCCATGCAAAGCATCATTTAATACAAAATTATGACATCACAATCCATGCAATGCAGTATGCAATGCAAAATGATGACATCACAATCCATGCAATGCAACATTTAATGCAAAATTATGACATCACGATCCATGCAATGCAGTATGCAATGCAAAATTATGACATCATAATCCATGCAAAGCATCATTTAATGCAAAATTATGACATCACAATCCATGCAATGCAGTATGCAATGCAACATTATGACATCATAATCCATGCAAAGCATCATTTAATGCAAAATTATGACATCACAGTCCATGCAATGCAGTATGCAAAGCAAAATTATGACATCACAATCCATGCAAAGCATCATTTAATGCAAAATTATGACATCACGATCCATGCAATGCAGTATGCAATGCAAAATTATGACATCACAATCCATGCAAAGCATCATTTAATGCAAAATTATGACATCACGATCCATGCAATGCAGTATGCAATGCAAAATTATGACATCATAATCCATGCAAAGCATCATGTAATGCAAAATTATGACATCACAATCCATGCAATGCAGTATGCAATGCAAAATGATGACATCACAATCCAAGCAATGCAACATTTAATGCAAAATTATGACATCACGATCCATGCAATGCAGTATGCAATGCAAAATTATGACATCATAATCCATGCAAAGCATCATTTAATGCAAAATTATGACATCACAATCCATGCAATGCAGTATGCAATGCAAAATTATGACATCACAATCCATGCAAAGCATCTTTTAAAGCAAAATTATGACATAACAATCCATGCAATGCAGTATGCAATGCAAAATTATGACATCACAATCTATGCAATGCAGTATGCAATGCAAAATTATGACATCATAATCCATGCAAAGCATCATTTAATGCAAAATTATGACATCACAATCCATGCAATGCAGTATGCAATGCAAAATTATGACATCATAATCCATGCAAAGCATCATTTAATGCAAAATTATGACATCACAGTCCATGCAATGCAGTATGCAATGCAAAATTATGACATCATAATCCATGCAAAGCATCATTTAATGCAAAATTATGACATCACAATCCATGCAATGCAGTATGCAATGCAACATTATGACATCATAATCCATGCAAAGCATCATTTAATGCAAAATTATGACATCACAGTCCATGCAATGCAGTATGCAAAGCAAAATTATGACATCACAATCCATGCAAAGCATCATTTAATGCAAAATTATGACATCACGATCCATGCAATGCAGTATGCAATGCAAAATTATGACATCACAATCCATGCAAAGCATCATTTAATGCAAAATTATGACATCACGATCCATGCAATGCAGTATGCAATGCAAAATTATGACATCATAATCCATGCAAAGCATCATGTAATGCAAAATTATGACATCACAATCCATGCAATGCAGTATGCAATGCAAAATGATGACATCACAATCCAAGCAATGCAACATTTAATGCAAAATTATGACATCACGATCCATGCAATGCAGTATGCAATGCAAAATTATGACATCATAATCCATGCAAAGCATCATTTAATGCAAAATTATGACATCACAATCCATGCAATGCAGTATGCAATGCAAAATTATGACATCACAATCCATGCAAAGCATCTTTTAAAGCAAAATTATGACATAACAATCCATGCAATGCAGTATGCAATGCAAAATTATGACATCACAATCTATGCAATGCAGTATGCAATGCAAAATTATGACATCATAATCCATGCAAAGCATCATTTAATGCAAAATTATGACATCACAATCCATGCAATGCAGTATGCAATGCAAAATTATGACATCATAATCCATGCAAAGCATCATTTAATGCAAAATCATGACATCACAGTCCATGCAATGCAGTATGCATAGCAAAATTATGACATCACAATCCATGCAAAGCATCATTTAATGCAAAATTCTGACATCACGATCCATGCAATGCAGTATGCAATGCAAAATTATGACATCACAATCCGTGCAATGCAGTATGCAATGCAAAATTATGACATCACGATCCATGCAATGCAGTATGCAATGCAAAATTATGACATCACATTCCGTGCAATGCAGTATGCAATGCAAAATTATGACATCATAATCCATGCAAAGCATCATTTAATGCAAAATTATGACATCACATTCCATGCAATGCAGTATGCAATGCAAAATTATGACATCACAATCCATGCAAAGCATCATTTAATGCAAAATTATGACATCACAATCCATGCAATGCAGTATGCAATGCAAAATTATGACATCACAATCCATGCAATGCAGTATGCAATGCAAAATTATGACATCATAATCCATGCAAAGCATCATTTAATGCAAAATTATGACATCACAATCCATGCAATGCAGTATGCAATGCAAAATGATGACATCACAATCCAAGCAATGCAACATTTAATGCAAAATTATGACATCACGATCCATGCAATGCAGTATGCAATGCAAAATTATGACATCATAATCCATGCAAAGCATCATTTAATGCAAAATTATGACATCACAATCCATGCAATGCAGTATGCAATGCAAAATTATGACATCACAATCCATGCAAAGCATCTTTTAAAGCAAAATTATGACATAACAATCCATGCAATGCAGTATGCAATGCAAAATTATGACATCACAATCTATGCAATGCAGTATGCAATGCAAAATTATGACATCATAATCCATGCAAAGCATCATTTAATGCAAAATTATGACATCACAATCCATGCAATGCAGTATGCAATGCAAAATTATGACATCATAATCCATGCAAAGCATCATTTAATGCAAAATTATGACATCACAGTCCATGCAATGCAGTATGCATAGCAAAATTATGACATCACAATCCATGCAAAGCATCATTTAATGCAAAATTCTGACATCACGATCCATGCAATGCAGTATGCAATGCAAAATTATGACATCACAATCCGTGCAATGCAGTATGCAATGCAAAATTATGACATCACGATCCATGCAATGCAGTATGCAATGCAAAATTATGACATCACATTCCGTGCAATGCAGTATGCAATGCAAAATTATGACATCATAATCCATGCAAAGCATCATTTAATGCAAAATTATGACATCACATTCCATGCAATGCAGTATGCAATGCAAAATTATGACATCACAATCCATGCAAAGCATCATTTAATGCAAAATTATGACATCACAATCCATGCAATGCAGTATGCAATGCAAAATTATGACATCACAATCCATGCAATGCAGTATGCAATGCAAAATTATGACATCATAATTCATGCAAAGCATCATTTAATGCAAAATTATGACATCACAATCCACGCAATGCAGTATGCAATGCAAAATTATGACATCATAATCCATGCAAAGCATATTTTAATGCAAAATTATGACATCACAATCCATGCAATGCAGTATGCAATGCAAAATTATGACATAACAATCCATGCAATGCAGTATGCAATGCAAAATTATGACATCATAATCCATGCAAAGCATCATTTAATGCAAAATTATGACATCACAATCCATGCAATGCAGTATGCAATGCAAAATGATGACATCACAATCCAAGCAATGCAACATTTAATGCAAAATTATGACATCACACTCCATGCAATGCAGTATGCAATGCAAAATTATGACATCACAATCCATGCAAAGCATCATTTAATGCAAAATTATGACATCACGATCCATGCAATGCATTATGCAATGCAAAATTATGACATCACAATCCATGCAATGCAGTATGCAATGCAAAATTATGACATCACAATCCGTGCAATGCAGTATGCAATGCAAAATTATGACATCATAATCCATGCAAAGCATCATTTAATGCAAAATTATGACATCACATTCCATGCAATGCAGTATGCAATGCAAAATTTTGACATCACAATCCATGCAATGCAGTATGCAATGCAAAATTATGACATTATAATTCATGCAAAGCATCATATAATGCAAAATTATGACATCACAATCCATGCAATGCAGTATGCAAAGCAAAATTATGACATCACAATCCATGCAAAGCATCATTTAATGCAAAATTATGACATCACGATCCATACAATGCAGTATGCAATGCAAAATTATGATATCACTATCCATGCAAAGCATCATTTAATGCAAAAATATGACATCACAATCCATGCAAAGCATCATTTAATGCAAAATTATGACATCACAATCCATGCAATGCAGTATGCAATGCAAAATTATGACATTATAATTCATGCAAAGCATCATTTAATGCAAAATTATGACATCACAATCCATGCAATGAAGTATGCAATGCAAAATTATGACATCACAATCCATGCAATGCAGTATGCAATGCAAAATTATGACATCATAATCCATGCAAAGAATAATTTAATGCAAAATTATGACATCACAATCCATGCAATGCAGTATGCAAAGCAAAATTATGACATCACAATCCATGCAAAGCATCATTTAATGCAAAATGTTGACATCACAATCCATGCAATGCAGTATGCAATGCAAAATTATGACATCACAATCCATGCAAAGCATCATTTAATGCAAAATTATGACATCACAATCCATGCAATGAAGTATGCAATGCAAAATTATGACATCACAATCCATGCAATGCAGTATGCAATGCAAAATTATGACATCATAATCCATGCAAAGCATAATTTAATGCAAAATTATGACATCACAATCCATGCAATGCAGTATGTAAAGCAAAATTATGACATCACAATTCATGCAAAGCATCATTTAATGCAACATTTTGACATCACAATCCATGCAATGCAGTATGCAATGCAAAATTATGACATCACAATCCATGCAAAGCATCATTTAATGCAACATTATGACATCATAATCCATGCAAAGCATCATTTAATGCAAAATTATGACATCACAGTCCATGCAATGCAGTATGCAAAGCAAAATTATGACATCACAATCCATGCAAAGCATCATTTAATGCAAAATTATGACATCACGATCCATGCAATGCAGTATGCAATGCAAAATTATGACATCACAATCCATGCAAAGCATCATTTAATGCAAAATTATGACATCACGATCCATGCAATGCAGTATGCAATGCAAAATTATGACATCATAATCCATGCAAAGCATCATTTAATGCAAAATTATGACATCACAATCCATGCAATGCAGTATGCAATGCACAATGATGACATCACAATCCAAGCAATGCAACATTTAATGCAAAATTATGACATCACGATCCATGCAATGCAGTATGCAATGCAAAAGTATGACATCATAATCCATGCAAAGCATCATTTAATGCAAAATTATGACATCACAATCCATGCAATGCAGTATGCAATGCAAAATTATGACATCACAATCCATGCAAAGCATCTTTTAAAGCAAAATTATGACATAACAATCCATGCAATGCAGTATGCAATGCAAAATTATGACATCACAATCTATGCAATGCAGTATGCAATGCAAAATTATGACATCATAATCCATGCAAAGCATCATTTAATGCAAAATTATGACATCACAATCCATGCAATGCAGTATGCAATGCAAAATTATGACATCATAATCCATGCAAAGCATCATTTAATGCAAAATTCTGACATCACGATCCATGCAATGCAGTATGCAATGCAAAATTATGACATCACATTCCGTGCAATGCAGTATGCAATGCAAAATTATGACATCACAATCCATGCAAAGCATCATTTAATGCAAAATTCTGACATCACGATCCATGCAATGCAGTATGCAATGCAAAATTATGACATCACATTCCGTGCAATGCAGTATGCAATGCAAAATTATGACATCATAATCCATGCAAAGCATCATTTAATGCAAAATTATGACATCACATTCCATGCAATGCAGTATGCAATGCAAAATTATGACATCACATTCCGTGCAATGCAGTATGCAATGCAAAATTATGACATCATAATCCATGCAAAGCATCATTTAATGCAAAATTATGACATCACATTCCATGCAATGCAGTATGCAATGCAAAATTATGACATCACAATCCATGCAAAGCATCATTTAATGCAAAATTATGACATCACAATCCATGCAATGCAGTATGCAATGCTAAATTATGACATCACAATCCATGCAATGCAGTATGCAATGCAAAATTATGACATCATAATTCATGCAAAGCATCATTTAATGCAAAATTATGACATCACAATCTACGCAATGCAGTATGCAATGCAAAATTATGACATCATAATCCATGCAAAGCATATTTTAATGCAAAATTATGACATCACAATCCATGCAATGCAGTATGCAATGCAAAATTATGACATAACAATCCATGCAATGCAGTATGCAATGCAAAATTATGACATCATAATCCATGCAAAGCATCATTTAATGCAAAATTATGACATCACAATCCATGCAATGCAGTATGCAATGCAAAATGATGACATCACAATCCAAGCAATGCAACATTTAATGCAAAATTATGACATCACACTCCATGCAATGCAGTATGCAATGCAAAATTATGACATCACAATCCATGCAAAGCATCATTTCATGCAAAATTATGACATCACGATCCATGCAATGCATTATGCAATGCAAAATTATGACATCACAATCCATGCAATGCAGTATGCAATGCAAAATTATGACATCACAATCCGTGCAATGCAGTATGCAATGCAAAATTATGACATCATAATCCAAGCAAAGCATCATTTAATGCAAAATTATGACATCACATTCCATGCAATGCAGTATGCAATGCAAAATTTTGACATCACAATCCATGCAATGCAGTATGCAATGCAAAATTATGACATTATAATTCATGCAAAGCATCATATAATGCAAAATTATGACATCACAATACATGCAATGCAGTATGCAAAGCAAAATTATGACATCACAATCCATGCAAAGCATCATTTAATGCAAAATTATGACATCACAATCCATGCAATGCAGTATGAAATGCAAAATTATGACATCAAAATCCATGCAAAGCATCATTTAATGCAAAAATATGACATCACAATCCAAGCAAAGCATCATTTAATGCAAAATTTTGACATCACAATCCAAGCAATGCAACATTTACTGCAAAATATGACATCACAATCCATGCAATGCAGTATGCAATGCACAATTATGACATCACAATCCATGCAATGCAGTATGCAATGCAAAATTATGACATCATAATCCATGCAAAGCTTCATTTAATGCAAAATTATGACATCACAATCCATGCAATGCAGTATGCAATGCAAAATTATGACATCACAATCCATGCAATGCAGTATGCAATGCAAAATTATGATATCATAATCCATGCAAAGCATCATGTAATGCAAAATTATGACATCACAATCTACGCAATGCAGTATGCAATGCAAAATTATGACATCATAATCCATGCAAAGCATATTTTAATGCAAAATTATGACATCACAATCCATGCAATGCAGTATGCAATGCAAAATTATGACATAACAATCCATGCAATGCAGTATGCAATGCAAAATTATGACATCATAATCCATGCAAAGCATCATTTAATGCAAAATTATGACATCACAATCCATGCAATGCAGTATGCAATGCAAAATGATGACATCACAATCCAAGCAATGCAACATTTAATGCAAAATTATGACATCACACTCCATGCAATGCAGTATGCAATGCAAAATTATGACATCACAATCCATGCAAAGCATCATTTCATGCAAAATTATGACATCACGATCCATGCAATGCATTATGCAATGCAAAATTATGACATCACAATCCATGCAATGCAGTATGCAATGCAAAATTATGACATCACAATCCGTGCAATGCAGTATGCAATGCAAAATCATGACATCATAATCCAAGCAAAGCATCATTTAATGCAAAATTATGACATCACATTCCATGCAATGCAGTATGCAATGCAAAATTTTGACATCACAATCCATGCAATGCAGTATGCAATGCAAAATTATGACATTATAATTCATGCAAAGCATCATATAATGCAAAATTATGACATCACAATCCATGCAATGCAGTATGCAAAGCAAAATTATGACATCACAATCCATGCAAAGCATCATTTAATGCAAAATTATGACATCACAATCCATGCAATGCAGTATGAAATGCAAAATTATGACATCAAAATCCATGCAAAGCATCATTTAATGCAAAAATATGACATCACAATCCAAGCAAAGCATCATTTAATGCAAAATTTTGACATCACAATCCAAGCAATGCAACATTTACTGCAAAATATGACATCACAATCCATGCAATGCAGTATGCAATGCACAATTATGACATCACAATCCATGCAATGCAGTATGCAATGCAAAATTATGACATCATAATCCATGCAAAGCTTCATTTAATGCAAAATTGTGACATCACAATCCATGCAATGCAGTATGCAATGCAAAATTATGACATCACAACCCATGCAATGCAGTATGCAATGCAAAATTATGATATCATAATCCATGCAAAGCATCATGTAATGCAAAATTATGACATCACGATCCATGCAATGCAGTATGCAATGCAAAATTATGACACCACAATCCATGCAAAGCATCATTTAATACAAAATTATGACATCACAATCCATGCAAAGCATCATTTAATGCAAAATTATGACATCACGATCCATGCAATGCAGTATGCAATGCAAAATTATGACATCATAATCCATGCAAAGCATCATTTAATGCAAAATTATGACATCACAATCCATGCAATGCAGTATGCAATGCAAAATGATGACATCACAATCCAAGCAATGCAACATTTAATGCAAAATTATGACATCACGATCCATGCAATGCAGTATGCAATGCAAAATTATGACATCATAATCCATGCAAAGCATCATTTAATGCAAAATTATGACATCACAATCCATGCAATGCAGTATGCAATGCAAAATTATGACATCACAATCCATGCAAAGCATCTTTTAAAGCAAAATTATGACATCACAATCCATGCAATGCAGTATGCAATGCAAAATTATGACATCACAATCCATGCAAAGCATCATTCAATGCAAAATTATGACATCACGATCCATGCAATGCAGTATGCAATGCAAAATTATGACATCATAATCCATGCAAAGCATCATTTAATGCAAAATTATGACATCACAATCCACGCAATGCAGTATGCAATGCAAAATTATGACATCACAATCCACGCAATGCAGTATGCAATGCAAAATTATGACATCACAATCCATGCAATGCAGTATGCAATGCAAAATTATGACATCATAATTCATGCAAAGCATCATTTAATGCAAAATTATGACATCACAATCCACGCAATGCAGTATGCAATGCAAAATTATGACATCACAATCCATGCAATGCAGTATGCAATGCAAAATTATGACATCATAATTCATGCAAAGCATCATTTAATGCAAAATTATGACATCACAATCCACGCAATGCAGTATGCAATGTAAAATTATGACATCATAATCTACGCAATGCAGTATGCAATGCAAAATTATGACATCATAATCCATGCAAAGCATCATTTAATGCAAAATTATGACATCACAATCCATGCAATGTAGTATGCAATGCAAAATTATGACATCACAATCCATGTAATGCAGTATGCATAGCAAAATTATGACATCACAATCCATGCAAAGCATCATTTAATGCAAAATTATGACATCACGATCCATGCAATGCAGCATGTATTGCAAAATTATGACATCACAATCCATGCAATGCAGTATGCAATGCAAAATTATGACATCACAATCCATGCAATGCAGTATGCAATGCAAAATTATGACATCATAATTCATGCAAAGCATCATTTAATGCAAAATTATGACATCACAATCCACGCAATGCAGTATGCAATGCAAAATTATGACATCATAATCTACGCAATGCAGTATGCAATGCAAAATTATGACATCATAATCCATGCAAAGCATCATTTAATGCAAAATTATGACATCACAATCCATGCAATGAAGTATGCAATGCAAAATTATGACATCACAATCCATGCAATGCAGTATGCAATGCAAAATTATGACATCATAATCCATGCAAAGCATAATTTAATGCAAAATTATGACATCACAATCCATGCAATGCAGTATGCAAAGCAAAATTATGACATCACAATCCATGCAAAGCATCATTTAATGCAAAATTATGACATAACAATCCATGCAATGCAGTATGCAATGCAAAATTATGACATCAAAATCCATGCAATGCAGTATGCAATGCAAAATTATGACATCATAATCCATGCAAAGCTTCATTTAATGCAAAATTATGACATCACAATCCATGCAATGCAGTATGCAATGCAAAATTATGACATCACAATCCATGCAATGCAGTATGCAATGCAAAATTATGATATCATAATCCATGCAAAGCATCATGTAATGCAAAATTATGACATCACGATCCATGCAATGCAGTATGCAATGCAAAATTATGACACCACAATTCATGCAAAGCATCATTTACTGCAAAATATGACATCACAATCCATGCAATGCAGTATGCAATGCACAATTATGACATCACAATCCATGCAATGCAGTATGCAATGCAAAATTATGACATCATAATCCATGCAAAGCTTCATTTAATGCAAAATTATGACATCACAATCCATGCAATGCAGTATGCAATGCAAAATTATGACATCACAATCCATGCAATGCAGTATGCAATGCAAAATTATGATATCATAATCCATGCAAAGCATCATGTAATGCAAAATTATGACATCACGATCCATGCAATGCAGTATGCAATGCAAAATTATGACACCACAATTCATGCAAAGCATCATTTAATACAAAATTATGACATCACAATCCATGCAATGCAGTATGCAATGCAAAATGATGACATCACAATCCAAGCAATGCAACATTTAATGCAAAATTATGACATCACGATCCATGCAATGCAGTATGCAATGCAAAATTATGACACCACAATCCATGCAAAGCATCATTTAATACAAAATTATGACATCACAATCCATGCAATGCAGTATGCAATGCAAAATGATGACATCACAATCCATGCAATGCAACATTTAATGCAAAATTATGACATCACGATCCATGCAATGCAGTATGCAATGCAAAATTATGACATCATAATCCATGCAAAGCATCATTTAATGCAAAATTATGACATCACAATCCATGCAATGCAGTATGCAATGCAACATTATGACATCATAATCCATGCAAAGCATCATTTAATGCAAAATTATGACATCACAGTCCATGCAATGCAGTATGCAAAGCAAAATTATGACATCACAATCCATGCAAAGCATCATTTAATGCAAAATTATGACATCACGATCCATGCAATGCAGTATGCAATGCAAAATTATGACATCACAATCCATGCAAAGCATCATTTAATGCAAAATTATGACATCACGATCCATGCAATGCAGTATGCAATGCAAAATTATGACATCATAATCCATGCAAAGCATCATGTAATGCAAAATTATGACATCACAATCCATGCAATGCAGTATGCAATGCAAAATGATGACATCACAATCCAAGCAATGCAACATTTAATGCAAAATTATGACATCACGATCCATGCAATGCAGTATGCAATGCAAAATTATGACATCATAATCCATGCAAAGCATCATTTAATGCAAAATTATGACATCACAATCCATGCAATGCAGTATGCAATGCAAAATTATGACATCATAATCCATGCAAAGCATCATTTAATGCAAAATTATGACATCACAGTCCATGCAATGCAGTATGCATAGCAAAATTATGACATCACAATCCATGCAAAGCATCATTTAATGCAAAATTCTGACATCACGATCCATGCAATGCAGTATGCAATGCAAAATTATGACATCACAATCCGTGCAATGCAGTATGCAATGCAAAATTATGACATCACGATCCATGCAATGCAGTATGCAATGCAAAATTATGACATCACATTCCGTGCAATGCAGTATGCAATGCAAAATTATGACATCATAATCCATGCAAAGCATCATTTAATGCAAAATTATGACATCACATTCCATGCAATGCAGTATGCAATGCAAAATTATGACATCACAATCCATGCAAAGCATCATTTAATGCAAAATTATGACATCACAATCCATGCAATGCAGTATGCAATGCAAAATTATGACATCACAATCCATGCAATGCAGTATGCAATGCAAAATTATGACATCATAATCCATGCAAAGCATCATTTAATGCAAAATTATGACATCACAATCCATGCAATGCAGTATGCAATGCAAAATGATGACATCACAATCCAAGCAATGCAACATTTAATGCAAAATTATGACATCACGATCCATGCAATGCAGTATGCAATGCAAAATTATGACATCATAATCCATGCAAAGCATCATTTAATGCAAAATTATGACATCACAATCCATGCAATGCAGTATGCAATGCAAAATTATGACATCACAATCCATGCAAAGCATCTTTTAAAGCAAAATTATGACATAACAATCCATGCAATGCAGTATGCAATGCAAAATTATGACATCACAATCTATGCAATGCAGTATGCAATGCAAAATTATGACATCATAATCCATGCAAAGCATCATTTAATGCAAAATTATGACATCACAATCCATGCAATGCAGTATGCAATGCAAAATTATGACATCATAATCCATGCAAAGCATCATTTAATGCAAAATTATGACATCACAGTCCATGCAATGCAGTATGCATAGCAAAATTATGACATCACAATCCATGCAAAGCATCATTTAATGCAAAATTCTGACATCACGATCCATGCAATGCAGTATGCAATGCAAAATTATGACATCACAATCCGTGCAATGCAGTATGCAATGCAAAATTATGACATCACGATCCATGCAATGCAGTATGCAATGCAAAATTATGACATCACATTCCGTGCAATGCAGTATGCAATGCAAAATTATGACATCATAATCCATGCAAAGCATCATTTAATGCAAAATTATGACATCACATTCCATGCAATGCAGTATGCAATGCAAAATTATGACATCACAATCCATGCAAAGCATCATTTAATGCAAAATTATGACATCACAATCCATGCAATGCAGTATGCAATGCAAAATTATGACATCACAATCCATGCAATGCAGTATGCAATGCAAAATTATGACATCATAATTCATGCAAAGCATCATTTAATGCAAAATTATGACATCACAATCCACGCAATGCAGTATGCAATGCAAAATTATGACATCATAATCCATGCAAAGCATATTTTAATGCAAAATTATGACATCACAATCCATGCAATGCAGTATGCAATGCAAAATTATGACATAACAATCCATGCAATGCAGTATGCAATGCAAAATTATGACATCATAATCCATGCAAAGCATCATTTAATGCAAAATTATGACATCACAATCCATGCAATGCAGTATGCAATGCAAAATGATGACATCACAATCCAAGCAATGCAACATTTAATGCAAAATTATGACATCACACTCCATGCAATGCAGTATGCAATGCAAAATTATGACATCACAATCCATGCAAAGCATCATTTAATGCAAAATTATGACATCACGATCCATGCAATGCATTATGCAATGCAAAATTATGACATCACAATCCATGCAATGCAGTATGCAATGCAAAATTATGACATCACAATCCGTGCAATGCAGTATGCAATGCAAAATTATGACATCATAATCCATGCAAAGCATCATTTAATGCAAAATTATGACATCACATTCCATGCAATGCAGTATGCAATGCAAAATTTTGACATCACAATCCATGCAATGCAGTATGCAATGCAAAATTATGACATTATAATTCATGCAAAGCATCATATAATGCAAAATTATGACATCACAATCCATGCAATGCAGTATGCAAAGCAAAATTATGACATCACAATCCATGCAAAGCATCATTTAATGCAAAATTATGACATCACGATCCATACAATGCAGTATGCAATGCAAAATTATGATATCACTATCCATGCAAAGCATCATTTAATGCAAAAATATGACATCACAATCCATGCAAAGCATCATTTAATGCAAAATTATGACATCACAATCCATGCAATGCAGTATGCAATGCAAAATTATGACATTATAATTCATGCAAAGCATCATTTAATGCAAAATTATGACATCACAATCCATGCAATGAAGTATGCAATGCAAAATTATGACATCACAATCCATGCAATGCAGTATGCAATGCAAAATTATGACATCATAATCCATGCAAAGAATAATTTAATGCAAAATTATGACATCACAATCCATGCAATGCAGTATGCAAAGCAAAATTATGACATCACAATCCATGCAAAGCATCATTTAATGCAAAATGTTGACATCACAATCCATGCAATGCAGTATGCAATGCAAAATTATGACATCACAATCCATGCAAAGCATCATTTAATGCAAAATTATGACATCACAATCCATGCAATGAAGTATGCAATGCAAAATTATGACATCACAATCCATGCAATGCAGTATGCAATGCAAAATTATGACATCATAATCCATGCAAAGCATAATTTAATGCAAAATTATGACATCACAATCCATGCAATGCAGTATGTAAAGCAAAATTATGACATCACAATCCATGCAAAGCATCATTTAATGCAACATTTTGACATCACAATCCATGCAATGCAGTATGCAATGCAAAATTATGACATCACAATCCATGCAAAGCATCATTTAATGCAACATTATGACATCATAATCCATGCAAAGCATCATTTAATGCAAAATTATGACATCACAGTCCATGCAATGCAGTATGCAAAGCAAAATTATGACATCACAATCCATGCAAAGCATCATTTAATGCAAAATTATGACATCACGATCCATGCAATGCAGTATGCAATGCAAAATTATGACATCACAATCCATGCAAAGCATCATTTAATGCAAAATTATGACATCACGATCCATGCAATGCAGTATGCAATGCAAAATTATGACATCATAATCCATGCAAAGCATCATTTAATGCAAAATTATGACATCACAATCCATGCAATGCAGTATGCAATGCACAATGATGACATCACAATCCAAGCAATGCAACATTTAATGCAAAATTATGACATCACGATCCATGCAATGCAGTATGCAATGCAAAAGTATGACATCATAATCCATGCAAAGCATCATTTAATGCAAAATTATGACATCACAATCCATGCAATGCAGTATGCAATGCAAAATTATGACATCACAATCCATGCAAAGCATCTTTTAAAGCAAAATTATGACATAACAATCCATGCAATGCAGTATGCAATGCAAAATTATGACATCACAATCTATGCAATGCAGTATGCAATGCAAAATTATGACATCATAATCCATGCAAAGCATCATTTAATGCAAAATTATGACATCACAATCCATGCAATGCAGTATGCAATGCAAAATTATGACATCACAATCCATGCAAAGCATCATTTAATGCAAAATTCTGACATCACGATCCATGCAATGCAGTATGCAATGCAAAATTATGACATCACATTCCGTGCAATGCAGTATGCAATGCAAAATTATGACATCACATTCCGTGCAATGCAGTATGCAATGCAAAATTATGACATCATAATCCATGCAAAGCATCATTTAATGCAAAATTATGACATCACATTCCATGCAATGCAGTATGCAATGCAAAATTATGACATCACAATCCATGCAAAGCATCATTTAATGCAAAATTATGACATCACATTCCATGCAATGCAGTATGCAATGCAAAATTATGACATCACATTCCGTGCAATGCAGTATGCAATGCAAAATTATGACATCATAATCCATGCAAAGCATCATTTAATGCAAAATTATGACATCACATTCCATGCAATGCAGTATGCAATGCAAAATTATGACATCACAATCCATGCAAAGCATCATTTAATGCAAAATTATGACATCACAATCCATGCAATGCAGTATGCAATGCAAAATTATGACATCACAATCCATGCAATGCAGTATGCAATGCAAAATTATGACATCATAATCCATGCAAAGCATATTTTAATGCAAAATTATGACATCACAATCCATGCAATGCAGTATGCAATGCAAAATTATGACATAACAATCCATGCAATGCAGTATGCAATGCAAAATTATGACATCATAATCCATGCAAAGCATCATTTAATGCAAAATTATGACATCACAATCCATGCAATGCAGTATGCAATGCAAAATGATGACATCACAATCCAAGCAATGCAACATTTAATGCAAAATTATGACATCACACTCCATGCAATGCAGTATGCAATGCAAAATTATGACATCACAATCCATGCAAAGCATCATTTCATGCAAAATTATGACATCACGATCCATGCAATGCATTATGCAATGCAAAATTATGACATCACAATCCATGCAATGCAGTATGCAATGCAAAATTATGACATCACAATCCGTGCAATGCAGTATGCAATGCAAAATTATGACATCATAATCCAAGCAAAGCATCATTTAATGCAAAATTATGACATCACATTCCATGCAATGCAGTATGCAATGCAAAATTTTGACATCACAATCCATGCAATGCAGTATGCAATGCAAAATTATGACATTATAATTCATGCAAAGCATCATATAATGCAAAATTATGACATCACAATACATGCAATGCAGTATGCAAAGCAAAATTATGACATCACAATCCATGCAAAGCATCATTTAATGCAAAATTATGACATCACAATCCATGCAATGCAGTATGAAATGCAAAATTATGACATCAAAATCCATGCAAAGCATCATTTAATGCAAAAATATGACATCACAATCCAAGCAAAGCATCATTTAATGCAAAATTTTGACATCACAATCCAAGCAATGCAACATTTACTGCAAAATATGACATCACAATCCATGCAATGCAGTATGCAATGCACAATTATGACATCACAATCCATGCAATGCAGTATGCAATGCAAAATTATGACATCATAATCCATGCAAAGCTTCATTTAATGCAAAATTATGACATCACAATCCATGCAATGCAGTATGCAATGCAAAATTATGACATCACAATCCATGCAATGCAGTATGCAATGCAAAATTATGATATCATAATCCATGCAAAGCATCATGTAATGCAAAATTATGACATCACAATCTACGCAATGCAGTATGCAATGCAAAATTATGACATCATAATCCATGCAAAGCATATTTTAATGCAAAATTATGACATCACAATCCATGCAATGCAGTATGCAATGCAAAATTATGACATAACAATCCATGCAATGCAGTATGCAATGCAAAATTATGACATCATAATCCATGCAAAGCATCATTTAATGCAAAATTATGACATCACAATCCATGCAATGCAGTATGCAATGCAAAATGATGACATCACAATCCAAGCAATGCAACATTTAATGCAAAATTATGACATCACACTCCATGCAATGCAGTATGCAATGCAAAATTATGACATCACAATCCATGCAAAGCATCATTTCATGCAAAATTATGACATCACGATCCATGCAATGCATTATGCAATGCAAAATTATGACATCACAATCCATGCAATGCAGTATGCAATGCAAAATTATGACATCACAATCCGTGCAATGCAGTATGCAATGCAAAATTATGACATCATAATCCAAGCAAAGCATCATTTAATGCAAAATTATGACATCACATTCCATGCAATGCAGTATGCAATGCAAAATTTTGACATCACAATCCATGCAATGCAGTATGCAATGCAAAATTATGACATTATAATTCATGCAAAGCATCATATAATGCAAAATTATGACATCACAATCCATGCAATGCAGTATGCAAAGCAAAATTATGACATCACAATCCATGCAAAGCATCATTTAATGCAAAATTATGACATCACAATCCATGCAATGCAGTATGAAATGCAAAATTATGACATCAAAATCCATGCAAAGCATCATTTAATGCAAAAATATGACATCACAATCCAAGCAAAGCATCATTTAATGCAAAATTTTGACATCACAATCCAAGCAATGCAACATTTACTGCAAAATATGACATCACAATCCATGCAATGCAGTATGCAATGCACAATTATGACATCACAATCCATGCAATGCAGTATGCAATGCAAAATTATGACATCATAATCCATGCAAAGCTTCATTTAATGCAAAATTATGACATCACAATCCATGCAATGCAGTATGCAATGCAAAATTATGACATCACAATCCATGCAATGCAGTATGCAATGCAAAATTATGATATCATAATCCATGCAAAGCATCATGTAATGCAAAATTATGACATCACGATCCATGCAATGCAGTATGCAATGCAAAATTATGACACCACAATCCATGCAAAGCATCATTTAATACAAAATTATGACATCACAATCCATGCAAAGCATCATTTAATGCAAAATTATGACATCACGATCCATGCAATGCAGTATGCAATGCTAAATTATGACATCATAATCCATGCAAAGCATCATTTAATGCAAAATTATGACATCACAATCCATGCAATGCAGTATGCAATGCAAAATGATGACATCACAATCCAAGCAATGCAACATTTAATGCAAAATTATGACATCACGATCCATGCAATGCAGTATGCAATGCAAAATTATGACATCATAATCCATGCAAAGCATCATTTAATGCAAAATTATGACATCACAATCCATGCAATGCAGTATGCAATGCAAAATTATGACATCACAATCCATGCAAAGCATCTTTTAAAGCAAAATTATGACATCACAATCCATGCAATGCAGTATGCAATGCAAAATTATGACATCACAATCCATGCAAAGCATCATTCAATGCAAAATTATGACATCACGATCCATGCAATGCAGTATGCAATGCAAAATTATGACATCATAATCCATGCAAAGCATCATTTAATGCAAAATTATGACATCACAATCCACGCAATGCAGTATGCAATGCAAAATTATGACATCACAATCCACGCAATGCAGTATGCAATGCAAAATTATGACATCATAATTCATGCAAAGCATCATTTAATGCAAAATTATGACATCACAATCCACGCAATGCAGTATGCAATGCAAAATTATGACATCACAATCCATGCAATGCAGTATGCAATGCAAAATTATGACATCATAATTCATGCAAAGCATCATTTAATGCAAAATTATGACATCACAATCCACGCAATGCAGTATGCAATGTAAAATTATGACATCATAATCTACGCAATGCAGTATGCAATGCAAAATTATGACATCATAATCCATGCAAAGCATCATTTAATGCAAAATTATGACATCACAATCCATGCAATGTAGTATGCAATGCAAAATTATGACATCACAATCCATGTAATGCAGTATGCATAGCAAAATTATGACATCACAATCCATGCAAAGCATCATTTAATGCAAAATTATGACATCACAATCCATGCAATGCAGCATGTATTGCAAAATTATGACATCACAATCCATGCAATGCAGTATGCAATGCAAAATTATGACATCACAATCCATGCAATGTAGTATGCAATGCAAAATTATGACATCACGATCCATGCAATGCAGTATGCAATGCAAAATTATGACATCATAATCCATGCAAAGCATCATGTAATGCAAAATTATGACATCACAATCCATGCAATGCAGTATGCAATGCAAAATGATGACATCACAATCCAAGCAATGCAACATTTAATGCAAAATTATGACATCACGATCCATGCAATGCAGTATGCAATGCAAAATTATGACATCATAATCCATGCAAAGCATCATTTAATGCAAAATTATGACATCACAATCCATGCAATGCAGTATGCAATGCAAAATTATGACATCACAATCCATGCAAAGCATCTTTTAAAGCAAAATTATGACATAACAATCCATGCAATGCAGTATGCAATGCAAAATTATGACATCACAATCTATGCAATGCAGTATGCAATGCAAAATTATGACATCATAATCCATGCAAAGCATCATTTAATGCAAAATTATGACATCACAATCCATGCAATGCAGTATGCAATGCAAAATTATGACATCATAATCCATGCAAAGCATCATTTAATGCAAAATTATGACATCACAGTCCATGCAATGCAGTATGCAATGCAAAATTATGACATCATAATCCATGCAAAGCATCATTTAATGCAAAATTATGACATCACAATCCATGCAATGCAGTATGCAATGCAACATTATGACATCATAATCCATGCAAAGCATCATTTAATGCAAAATTATGACATCACAGTCCATGCAATGCAGTATGCAAAGCAAAATTATGACATCACAATCCATGCAAAGCATCATTTAATGCAAAATTATGACATCACGATCCATGCAATGCAGTATGCAATGCAAAATTATGACATCACAATCCATGCAAAGCATCATTTAATGCAAAATTATGACATCACGATCCATGCAATGCAGTATGCAATGCAAAATTATGACATCATAATCCATGCAAAGCATCATGTAATGCAAAATTATGACATCACAATCCATGCAATGCAGTATGCAATGCAAAATGATGACATCACAATCCAAGCAATGCAACATTTAATGCAAAATTATGACATCACGATCCATGCAATGCAGTATGCAATGCAAAATTATGACATCATAATCCATGCAAAGCATCATTTAATGCAAAATTATGACATCACATTCCATGCAATGCAGTATGCAATGCAAAATTATGACATCACAATCCATGCAAAGCATCATTTAATGCAAAATTATGACATCACAATCCATGCAATGCAGTATGCAATGCAAAATTATGACATCACAATCCATGCAATGCAGTATGCAATGCAAAATTATGACATCATAATCCATGCAAAGCATCATTTAATGCAAAATTATGACATCACAATCCATGCAATGCAGTATGCAATGCAAAATGATGACATCACAATCCAAGCAATGCAACATTTAATGCAAAATTATGACATCACGATCCATGCAATGCAGTATGCAATGCAAAATTATGACATCATAATCCATGCAAAGCATCATTTAATGCAAAATTATGACATCACAATCCATGCAATGCAGTATGCAATGCAAAATTATGACATCACAATCCATGCAAAGCATCTTTTAAAGCAAAATTATGACATAACAATCCATGCAATGCAGTATGCAATGCAAAATTATGACATCACAATCTATGCAATGCAGTATGCAATGCAAAATTATGACATCATAATCCATGCAAAGCATCATTTAATGCAAAATTATGACATCACAATCCATGCAATGCAGTATGCAATGCAAAATTATGACATCATAATCCATGCAAAGCATCATTTAATGCAAAATTATGACATCACAGTCCATGCAATGCAGTATGCATAGCAAAATTATGACATCACAATCCATGCAAAGCATCATTTAATGCAAAATTCTGACATCACGATCCATGCAATGCAGTATGCAATGCAAAATTATGACATCACAATCCGTGCAATGCAGTATGCAATGCAAAATTATGACATCACGATCCATGCAATGCAGTATGCAATGCAAAATTATGACATCACATTCCGTGCAATGCAGTATGCAATGCAAAATTATGACATCATAATCCATGCAAAGCATCATTTAATGCAAAATTATGACATCACATTCCATGCAATGCAGTATGCAATGCAAAATTATGACATCACAATCCATGCAAAGCATCATTTAATGCAAAATTATGACATCACAATCCATGCAATGCAGTATGCAATGCAAAATTATGACATCACAATCCATGCAATGCAGTATGCAATGCAAAATTATGACATCATAATTCATGCAAAGCATCATTTAATGCAAAATTATGACATCACAATCCACGCAATGCAGTATGCAATGCAAAATTATGACATCATAATCCATGCAAAGCATATTTTAATGCAAAATTATGACATCACAATCCATGCAATGCAGTATGCAATGCAAAATTATGACATAACAATCCATGCAATGCAGTATGCAATGCAAAATTATGACATCATAATCCATGCAAAGCATCATTTAATGCAAAATTATGACATCACAATCCATGCAATGCAGTATGCAATGCAAAATGATGACATCACAATCCAAGCAATGCAACATTTAATGCAAAATTATGACATCACACTCCATGCAATGCAGTATGCAATGCAAAATTATGACATCACAATCCATGCAAAGCATCATTTAATGCAAAATTATGACATCACGATCCATGCAATGCATTATGCAATGCAAAATTATGACATCACAATCCATGCAATGCAGTATGCAATGCAAAATTATGACATCACAATCCGTGCAATGCAGTATGCAATGCAAAATTATGACATCATAATCCATGCAAAGCATCATTTAATGCAAAATTATGACATCACATTCCATGCAATGCAGTATGCAATGCAAAATTTTGACATCACAATCCATGCAATGCAGTATGCAATGCAAAATTATGACATTATAATTCATGCAAAGCATCATATAATGCAAAATTATGACATCACAATCCATGCAATGCAGTATGCAAAGCAAAATTATGACATCACAATCCATGCAAAGCATCATTTAATGCAAAATTATGACATCACGATCCATACAATGCAGTATGCAATGCAAAATTATGATATCACTATCCATGCAAAGCATCATTTAATGCAAAAATATGACATCACAATCCATGCAAAGCATCATTTAATGCAAAATTATGACATCACAATCCATGCAATGCAGTATGCAATGCAAAATTATGACATTATAATTCATGCAAAGCATCATTTAATGCAAAATTATGACATCACAATCCATGCAATGAAGTATGCAATGCAAAATTATGACATCACAATCCATGCAATGCAGTATGCAATGCAAAATTATGACATCATAATCCATGCAAAGAATAATTTAATGCAAAATTATGACATCACAATCCATGCAATGCAGTATGCAAAGCAAAATTATGACATCACAATCCATGCAAAGCATCATTTAATGCAAAATGTTGACATCACAATCCATGCAATGCAGTATGCAATGCAAAATTATGACATCACAATCCATGCAAAGCATCATTTAATGCAAAATTATGACATCACAATCCATGCAATGAAGTATGCAATGCAAAATTATGACATCACAATCCATGCAATGCAGTATGCAATGCAAAATTATGACATCATAATCCATGCAAAGCATAATTTAATGCAAAATTATGACATCACAATCCATGCAATGCAGTATGTAAAGCAAAATTATGACATCACAATCCATGCAAAGCATCATTTAATGCAACATTTTGACATCACAATCCATGCAATGCAGTATGCAATGCAAAATTATGACATCACAATCCATGCAAAGCATCATTTAATGCAACATTATGACATCATAATCCATGCAAAGCATCATTTAATGCAAAATTATGACATCACAGTCCATGCAATGCAGTATGCAAAGCAAAATTATGACATCACAATCCATGCAAAGCATCATTTAATGCAAAATTATGACATCACGATCCATGCAATGCAGTATGCAATGCAAAATTATGACATCACAATCCATGCAAAGCATCATTTAATGCAAAATTATGACATCACGATCCATGCAATGCAGTATGCAATGCAAAATTATGACATCATAATCCATGCAAAGCATCATTTAATGCAAAATTATGACATCACAATCCATGCAATGCAGTATGCAATGCACAATGATGACATCACAATCCAAGCAATGCAACATTTAATGCAAAATTATGACATCACGATCCATGCAATGCAGTATGCAATGCAAAAGTATGACATCATAATCCATGCAAAGCATCATTTAATGCAAAATTATGACATCACAATCCATGCAATGCAGTATGCAATGCAAAATTATGACATCACAATCCATGCAAAGCATCTTTTAAAGCAAAATTATGACATAACAATCCATGCAATGCAGTATGCAATGCAAAATTATGACATCACAATCTATGCAATGCAGTATGCAATGCAAAATTATGACATCATAATCCATGCAAAGCATCATTTAATGCAAAATTATGACATCACAATCCATGCAATGCAGTATGCAATGCAAAATTATGACATCATAATCCATGCAAAGCATCATTTAATGCAAAATTCTGACATCACGATCCATGCAATGCAGTATGCAATGCAAAATTATGACATCACATTCCGTGCAATGCAGTATGCAATGCAAAATTATGACATCACAATCCATGCAAAGCATCATTTAATGCAAAATTCTGACATCACGATCCATGCAATGCAGTATGCAATGCAAAATTATGACATCACATTCCGTGCAATGCAGTATGCAATGCAAAATTATGACATCATAATCCATGCAAAGCATCATTTAATGCAAAATTATGACATCACATTCCATGCAATGCAGTATGCAATGCAAAATTATGACATCACATTCCGTGCAATGCAGTATGCAATGCAAAATTATGACATCATAATCCATGCAAAGCATCATTTAATGCAAAATTATGACATCACATTCCATGCAATGCAGTATGCAATGCAAAATTATGACATCACAATCCATGCAAAGCATCATTTAATGCAAAATTATGACATCACAATCCATGCAATGCAGTATGCAATGCAAAATTATGACATCACAATCCATGCAATGCAGTATGCAATGCAAAATTATGACATCATAATTCATGCAAAGCATCATTTAATGCAAAATTATGACATCACAATCTACGCAATGCAGTATGCAATGCAAAATTATGACATCATAATCCATGCAAAGCATATTTTAATGCAAAATTATGACATCACAATCCATGCAATGCAGTATGCAATGCAAAATTATGACATAACAATCCATGCAATGCAGTATGCAATGCAAAATTATGACATCATAATCCATGCAAAGCATCATTTAATGCAAAATTATGACATCACAATCCATGCAATGCAGTATGCAATGCAAAATGATGACATCACAATCCAAGCAATGCAACATTTAATGCAAAATTATGACATCACACTCCATGCAATGCAGTATGCAATGCAAAATTATGACATCACAATCCATGCAAAGCATCATTTCATGCAAAATTATGACATCACGATCCATGCAATGCATTATGCAATGCAAAATTATGACATCACAATCCATGCAATGCAGTATGCAATGCAAAATTATGACATCACAATCCGTGCAATGCAGTATGCAATGCAAAATTATGACATCATAATCCAAGCAAAGCATCATTTAATGCAAAATTATGACATCACATTCCATGCAATGCAGTATGCAATGCAAAATTTTGACATCACAATCCATGCAATGCAGTATGCAATGCAAAATTATGACATTATAATTCATGCAAAGCATCATATAATGCAAAATTATGACATCACAATACATGCAATGCAGTATGCAAAGCAAAATTATGACATCACAATCCATGCAAAGCATCATTTAATGCAAAATTATGACATCACAATCCATGCAATGCAGTATGAAATGCAAAATTATGACATCAAAATCCATGCAAAGCATCATTTAATGCAAAAATATGACATCACAATCCAAGCAAAGCATCATTTAATGCAAAATTTTGACATCACAATCCAAGCAATGCAACATTTACTGCAAAATATGACATCACAATCCATGCAATGCAGTATGCAATGCACAATTATGACATCACAATCCATGCAATGCAGTATGCAATGCAAAATTATGACATCATAATCCATGCAAAGCTTCATTTAATGCAAAATTATGACATCACAATCCATGCAATGCAGTATGCAATGCAAAATTATGACATCACAATCCATGCAATGCAGTATGCAATGCAAAATTATGATATCATAATCCATGCAAAGCATCATGTAATGCAAAATTATGACATCACAATCTACGCAATGCAGTATGCAATGCAAAATTATGACATCATAATCCATGCAAAGCATATTTTAATGCAAAATTATGACATCACAATCCATGCAATGCAGTATGCAATGCAAAATTATGACATAACAATCCATGCAATGCAGTATGCAATGCAAAATTATGACATCATAATCCATGCAAAGCATCATTTAATGCAAAATTATGACATCACAATCCATGCAATGCAGTATGCAATGCAAAATGATGACATCACAATCCAAGCAATGCAACATTTAATGCAAAATTATGACATCACACTCCATGCAATGCAGTATGCAATGCAAAATTATGACATCACAATCCATGCAAAGCATCATTTCATGCAAAATTATGACATCACGATCCATGCAATGCATTATGCAATGCAAAATTATGACATCACAATCCATGCAATGCAGTATGCAATGCAAAATTATGACATCACAATCCGTGCAATGCAGTATGCAATGCAAAATTATGACATCATAATCCAAGCAAAGCATCATTTAATGCAAAATTATGACATCACATTCCATGCAATGCAGTATGCAATGCAAAATTTTGACATCACAATCCATGCAATGCAGTATGCAATGCAAAATTATGACATTATAATTCATGCAAAGCATCATATAATGCAAAATTATGACATCACAATCCATGCAATGCAGTATGCAAAGCAAAATTATGACATCACAATCCATGCAAAGCATCATTTAATGCAAAATTATGACATCACAATCCATGCAATGCAGTATGAAATGCAAAATTATGACATCAAAATCCATGCAAAGCATCATTTAATGCAAAAATATGACATCACAATCCAAGCAAAGCATCATTTAATGCAAAATTTTGACATCACAATCCAAGCAATGCAACATTTACTGCAAAATATGACATCACAATCCATGCAATGCAGTATGCAATGCACAATTATGACATCACAATCCATGCAATGCAGTATGCAATGCAAAATTATGACATCATAATCCATGCAAAGCTTCATTTAATGCAAAATTATGACATCACAATCCATGCAATGCAGTATGCAATGCAAAATTATGACATCACAACCCATGCAATGCAGTATGCAATGCAAAATTATGATATCATAATCCATGCAAAGCATCATGTAATGCAAAATTATGACATCACGATCCATGCAATGCAGTATGCAATGCAAAATTATGACACCACAATCCATGCAAAGCATCATTTAATACAAAATTATGACATCACAATCCATGCAAAGCATCATTTAATGCAAAATTATGACATCACGATCCATGCAATGCAGTATGCAATGCAAAATTATGACATCATAATCCATGCAAAGCATCATTTAATGCAAAATTATGACATCACAATCCATGCAATGCAGTATGCAATGCAAAATGATGACATCACAATCCAAGCAATGCAACATTTAATGCAAAATTATGACATCACGATCCATGCAATGCAGTATGCAATGCAAAATTATGACATCATAATCCATGCAAAGCATCATTTAATGCAAAATTATGACATCACAATCCATGCAATGCAGT
This sequence comes from Pseudophryne corroboree, assembly GCF_028390025.1. Classification (NCBI taxonomy): domain Eukaryota; kingdom Metazoa; phylum Chordata; class Amphibia; order Anura; family Myobatrachidae; genus Pseudophryne; species Pseudophryne corroboree. Next base: position 839,421 of record NW_026967535.1, on the reverse strand, counting down.
ATGCAATGCAAAATTATGACATCACAATCCATGCAAAGCATCTTTTAAAGCAAAATTATGACATCACAATCCATGCAATGCAGTATGCAATGCAAAATTATGACATCACAATCCATGCAAAGCATCATTCAATGCAAAATTATGACATCACGATCCATGCAATGCAGTATGCAATGCAAAATTATGACATCATAATCCATGCAAAGCATCATTTAATGCAAAATTATGACATCACAATCCACGCAATGCAGTATGCAATGCAAAATTATGACATCACAATCCACGCAATGCAGTATGCAATGCAAAATTATGACATCACAATCCATGCAATGCAGTATGCAATGCAAAATTATGACATCATAATTCATGCAAAGCATCATTTAATGCAAAATTATGACATCACAATCCACGCAATGCAGTATGCAATGCAAAATTATGACATCACAATCCATGCAATGCAGTATGCAATGCAAAATTATGACATCATAATTCATGCAAAGCATCATTTAATGCAAAATTATGACATCACAATCCACGCAATGCAGTATGCAATGTAAAATTATGACATCATAATCTACGCAATGCAGTATGCAATGCAAAATTATGACATCATAATCCATGCAAAGCATCTTTTAATGCAAAATTATGACATCACAATCCATGCAATGTAGTATGCAATGCAAAATTATGACATCACAATCCATGTAATGCAGTATGCATAGCAAAATTATGACATCACAATCCATGCAAAGCATCATTTAATGCAAAATTATGACATCACGATCCATGCAATGCAGCATGTATTGCAAAATTATGACATCACAATCCATGCAATGCAGTATGCAATGCAAAATTATGACATCACAATCCATGCAATGCAGTATGCAATGCAAAATTATGACATCATAATTCATGCAAAGCATCATTTAATGCAAAATTATGACATCACAATCCACGCAATGCAGTATGCAATGCAAAATTATGACATCATAATCTACGCAATGCAGTATGCAATGCAAAATTATGACATCATAATCCATGCAAAGCATCATTTAATGCAAAATTATGACATCACAATCCATGCAATGAAGTATGCAATGCAAAATTATGACATCACAATCCATGCAATGCAGTATGCAATGCAAAATTATGACATCATAATCCATGCAAAGCATAATTTAATGCAAAATTATGACATCACAATCCATGCAATGCAGTATGCAAAGCAAAATTATGACATCACAATCCATGCAAAGCATCATTTAATGCAAAATTATGACATAACAATCCATGCAATGCAGTATGCAATGCAAAATTATGACATCAAAATCCATGCAATGCAGTATGCAATGCAAAATTATGACATCATAATCCATGCAAAGCTTCATTTAATGCAAAATTATGACATCACAATCCATGCAATGCAGTATGCAATGCAAAATTATGACATCACAATCCATGCAATGCAGTATGCAATGCAAAATTATGATATCATAATCCATGCAAAGCATCATGTAATGCAAAATTATGACATCACGATCCATGCAATGCAGTATGCAATGCAAAATTATGACACCACAATTCATGCAAAGCATCATTTACTGCAAAATATGACATCACAATCCATGCAATGCAGTATGCAATGCACAATTATGACATCACAATCCATGCAATGCAGTATGCAATGCAAAATTATGACATCATAATCCATGCAAAGCTTCATTTAATGCAAAATTATGACATCACAATCCATGCAATGCAGTATGCAATGCAAAATTATGACATCACAATCCATGCAATGCAGTATGCAATGCAAAATTATGATATCATAATCCATGCAAAGCATCATGTAATGCAAAATTATGACATCACGATCCATGCAATGCAGTATGCAATGCAAAATTATGACACCACAATTCATGCAAAGCATCATTTAATACAAAATTATGACATCACAATCCATGCAATGCAGTATGCAATGCAAAATGATGACATCACAATCCAAGCAATGCAACATTTAATGCAAAATTATGACATCACGATCCATGCAATGCAGTATGCAATGCAAAATTATGACACCACAATCCATGCAAAGCATCATTTAATACAAAATTATGACATCACAATCCATGCAATGCAGTATGCAATGCAAAATGATGACATCACAATCCATGCAATGCAACATTTAATGCAAAATTATGACATCACGATCCATGCAATGCAGTATGCAATGCAAAATTATGACATCATAATCCATGCAAAGCATCATTTAATGCAAAATTATGACATCACAATCCATGCAATGCAGTATGCAATGCAACATTATGACATCATAATCCATGCAAAGCATCATTTAATGCAAAATTATGACATCACAGTCCATGCAATGCAGTATGCAAAGCAAAATTATGACATCACAATCCATGCAAAGCATCATTTAATGCAAAATTATGACATCACGATCCATGCAATGCAGTATGCAATGCAAAATTATGACATCACAATCCATGCAAAGCATCATTTAATGCAAAATTATGACATCACGATCCATGCAATGCAGTATGCAATGCAAAATTATGACATCATAATCCATGCAAAGCATCATGTAATGCAAAATTATGACATCACAATCCATGCAATGCAGTATGCAATGCAAAATGATGACATCACAATCCAAGCAATGCAACATTTAATGCAAAATTATGACATCACGATCCATGCAATGCAGTATGCAATGCAAAATTATGACATCATAATCCATGCAAAGCATCATTTAATGCAAAATTATGACATCACAATCCATGCAATGCAGTATGCAATGCAAAATTATGACATCATAATCCATGCAAAGCATCATTTAATGCAAAATTATGACATCACAGTCCATGCAATGCAGTATGCATAGCAAAATTATGACATCACAATCCATGCAAAGCATCATTTAATGCAAAATTCTGACATCACGATCCATGCAATGCAGTATGCAATGCAAAATTATGACATCACAATCCGTGCAATGCAGTATGCAATGCAAAATTATGACATCACGATCCATGCAATGCAGTATGCAATGCAAAATTATGACATCACATTCCGTGCAATGCAGTATGCAATGCAAAATTATGACATCATAATCCATGCAAAGCATCATTTAATGCAAAATTATGACATCACATTCCATGCAATGCAGTATGCAATGCAAAATTATGACATCACAATCCATGCAAAGCATCATTTAATGCAAAATTATGACATCACAATCCATGCAATGCAGTATGCAATGCAAAATTATGACATCACAATCCATGCAATGCAGTATGCAATGCAAAATTATGACATCATAATCCATGCAAAGCATCATTTAATGCAAAATTATGACATCACAATCCATGCAATGCAGTATGCAATGCAAAATGATGACATCACAATCCAAGCAATGCAACATTTAATGCAAAATTATGACATCACGATCCATGCAATGCAGTATGCAATGCAAAATTATGACATCATAATCCATGCAAAGCATCATTTAATGCAAAATTATGACATCACAATCCATGCAATGCAGTATGCAATGCAAAATTATGACATCACAATCCATGCAAAGCATCTTTTAAAGCAAAATTATGACATAACAATCCATGCAATGCAGTATGCAATGCAAAATTATGACATCACAATCTATGCAATGCAGTATGCAATGCAAAATTATGACATCATAATCCATGCAAAGCATCATTTAATGCAAAATTATGACATCACAATCCATGCAATGCAGTATGCAATGCAAAATTATGACATCATAATCCATGCAAAGCATCATTTAATGCAAAATTATGACATCACAGTCCATGCAATGCAGTATGCATAGCAAAATTATGACATCACAATCCATGCAAAGCATCATTTAATGCAAAATTCTGACATCACGATCCATGCAATGCAGTATGCAATGCAAAATTATGACATCACAATCCGTGCAATGCAGTATGCAATGCAAAATTATGACATCACGATCCATGCAATGCAGTATGCAATGCAAAATTATGACATCACATTCCGTGCAATGCAGTATGCAATGCAAAATTATGACATCATAATCCATGCAAAGCATCATTTAATGCAAAATTATGACATCACATTCCATGCAATGCAGTATGCAATGCAAAATTATGACATCACAATCCATGCAAAGCATCATTTAATGCAAAATTATGACATCACAATCCATGCAATGCAGTATGCAATGCAAAATTATGACATCACAATCCATGCAATGCAGTATGCAATGCAAAATTATGACATCATAATTCATGCAAAGCATCATTTAATGCAAAATTATGACATCACAATCCACGCAATGCAGTATGCAATGCAAAATTATGACATCATAATCCATGCAAAGCATATTTTAATGCAAAATTATGACATCACAATCCATGCAATGCAGTATGCAATGCAAAATTATGACATAACAATCCATGCAATGCAGTATGCAATGCAAAATTATGACATCATAATCCATGCAAAGCATCATTTAATGCAAAATTATGACATCACAATCCATGCAATGCAGTATGCAATGCAAAATGATGACATCACAATCCAAGCAATGCAACATTTAATGCAAAATTATGACATCACACTCCATGCAATGCAGTATGCAATGCAAAATTATGACATCACAATCCATGCAAAGCATCATTTAATGCAAAATTATGACATCACGATCCATGCAATGCATTATGCAATGCAAAATTATGACATCACAATCCATGCAATGCAGTATGCAATGCAAAATTATGACATCACAATCCGTGCAATGCAGTATGCAATGCAAAATTATGACATCATAATCCATGCAAAGCATCATTTAATGCAAAATTATGACATCACATTCCATGCAATGCAGTATGCAATGCAAAATTTTGACATCACAATCCATGCAATGCAGTATGCAATGCAAAATTATGACATTATAATTCATGCAAAGCATCATATAATGCAAAATTATGACATCACAATCCATGCAATGCAGTATGCAAAGCAAAATTATGACATCACAATCCATGCAAAGCATCATTTAATGCAAAATTATGACATCACGATCCATACAATGCAGTATGCAATGCAAAATTATGATATCACTATCCATGCAAAGCATCATTTAATGCAAAAATATGACATCACAATCCATGCAAAGCATCATTTAATGCAAAATTATGACATCACAATCCATGCAATGCAGTATGCAATGCAAAATTATGACATTATAATTCATGCAAAGCATCATTTAATGCAAAATTATGACATCACAATCCATGCAATGAAGTATGCAATGCAAAATTATGACATCACAATCCATGCAATGCAGTATGCAATGCAAAATTATGACATCATAATCCATGCAAAGAATAATTTAATGCAAAATTATGACATCACAATCCATGCAATGCAGTATGCAAAGCAAAATTATGACATCACAATCCATGCAAAGCATCATTTAATGCAAAATGTTGACATCACAATCCATGCAATGCAGTATGCAATGCAAAATTATGACATCACAATCCATGCAAAGCATCATTTAATGCAAAATTATGACATCACAATCCATGCAATGAAGTATGCAATGCAAAATTATGACATCACAATCCATGCAATGCAGTATGCAATGCAAAATTATGACATCATAATCCATGCAAAGCATAATTTAATGCAAAATTATGACATCACAATCCATGCAATGCAGTATGTAAAGCAAAATTATGACATCACAATCCATGCAAAGCATCATTTAATGCAACATTTTGACATCACAATCCATGCAATGCAGTATGCAATGCAAAATTATGACATCACAATCCATGCAAAGCATCATTTAATGCAACATTATGACATCATAATCCATGCAAAGCATCATTTAATGCAAAATTATGACATCACAGTCCATGCAATGCAGTATGCAAAGCAAAATTATGACATCACAATCCATGCAAAGCATCATTTAATGCAAAATTATGACATCACGATCCATGCAATGCAGTATGCAATGCAAAATTATGACATCACAATCCATGCAAAGCAACATTTAATGCAAAATTATGACATCACGATCCATGCAATGCAGTATGCAATGCAAAATTATGACATCATAATCCATGCAAAGCATCATTTAATGCAAAATTATGACATCACAATCCATGCAATGCAGTATGCAATGCACAATGATGACATCACAATCCAAGCAATGCAACATTTAATGCAAAATTATGACATCACGATCCATGCAATGCAGTATGCAATGCAAAAGTATGACATCATAATCCATGCAAAGCATCATTTAATGCAAAATTATGACATCACAATCCATGCAATGCAGTATGCAATGCAAAATTATGACATCACAATCCATGCAAAGCATCTTTTAAAGCAAAATTATGACATAACAATCCATGCAATGCAGTATGCAATGCAAAATTATGACATCACAATCTATGCAATGCAGTATGCAATGCAAAATTATGACATCATAATCCATGCAAAGCATCATTTAATGCAAAATTATGACATCACAATCCATGCAATGCAGTATGCAATGCAAAATTATGACATCACAATCCATGCAAAGCATCATTTAATGCAAAATTCTGACATCACGATCCATGCAATGCAGTATGCAATGCAAAATTATGACATCACATTCCGTGCAATGCAGTATGCAATGCAAAATTATGACATCATAATCCATGCAAAGCATCATTTAATGCAAAATTATGACATCACATTCCATGCAATGCAGTATGCAATGCAAAATTATGACATCACATTCCGTGCAATGCAGTATGCAATGCAAAATTATGACATCATAATCCATGCAAAGCATCATTTAATGCAAAATTATGACATCACATTCCATGCAATGCAGTATGCAATGCAAAATTATGACATCACAATCCATGCAAAGCATCATTTAATGCAAAATTATGACATCACAATCCATGCAATGCAGTATGCAATGCAAAATTATGACATCACAATCCATGCAATGCAGTATGCAATGCAAAATTATGACATCATAATCCATGCAAAGCATATTTTAATGCAAAATTATGACATCACAATCCATGCAATGCAGTATGCAATGCAAAATTATGACATAACAATCCATGCAATGCAGTATGCAATGCAAAATTATGACATCATAATCCATGCAAAGCATCATTTAATGCAAAATTATGACATCACAATCCATGCAATGCAGTATGCAATGCAAAATGATGACATCACAATCCAAGCAATGCAACATTTAATGCAAAATTATGACATCACACTCCATGCAATGCAGTATGCAATGCAAAATTATGACATCACAATCCATGCAAAGCATCATTTCATGCAAAATTATGACATCACGATCCATGCAATGCATTATGCAATGCAAAATTATGACATCACAATCCATGCAATGCAGTATGCAATGCAAAATTATGACATCACAATCCGTGCAATGCAGTATGCAATGCAAAATTATGACATCATAATCCAAGCAAAGCATCATTTAATGCAAAATTATGACATCACATTCCATGCAATGCAGTATGCAATGCAAAATTTTGACATCACAATCCATGCAATGCAGTATGCAATGCAAAATTATGACATTATAATTCATGCAAAGCATCATATAATGCAAAATTATGACATCACAATACATGCAATGCAGTATGCAAAGCAAAATTATGACATCACAATCCATGCAAAGCATCATTTAATGCAAAATTATGACATCACAATCCATGCAATGCAGTATGAAATGCAAAATTATGACATCAAAATCCATGCAAAGCATCATTTAATGCAAAAATATGACATCACAATCCAAGCAAAGCATCATTTAATGCAAAATTTTGACATCACAATCCAAGCAATGCAACATTTACTGCAAAATATGACATCACAATCCATGCAATGCAGTATGCAATGCACAATTATGACATCACAATCCATGCAATGCAGTATGCAATGCAAAATTATGACATCATAATCCATGCAAAGCTTCATTTAATGCAAAATTATGACATCACAATCCATGCAATGCAGTATGCAATGCAAAATTATGACATCACAATCCATGCAATGCAGTATGCAATGCAAAATTATGATATCATAATCCATGCAAAGCATCATGTAATGCAAAATTATGACATCACAATCTACGCAATGCAGTATGCAATGCAAAATTATGACATCATAATCCATGCAAAGCATATTTTAATGCAAAATTATGACATCACAATCCATGCAATGCAGTATGCAATGCAAAATTATGACATAACAATCCATGCAATGCAGTATGCAATGCAAAATTATGACATCATAATCCATGCAAAGCATCATTTAATGCAAAATTATGACATCACAATCCATGCAATGCAGTATGCAATGCAAAATGATGACATCACAATCCAAGCAATGCAACATTTAATGCAAAATTATGACATCACACTCCATGCAATGCAGTATGCAATGCAAAATTATGACATCACAATCCATGCAAAGCATCATTTCATGCAAAATTATGACATCACGATCCATGCAATGCATTATGCAATGCAAAATTATGACATCACAATCCATGCAATGCAGTATGCAATGCAAAATTATGACATCACAATCCGTGCAATGCAGTATGCAATGCAAAATTATGACATCATAATCCAAGCAAAGCATCATTTAATGCAAAATTATGACATCACATTCCATGCAATGCAGTATGCAATGCAAAATTTTGACATCACAATCCATGCAATGCAGTATGCAATGCAAAATTATGACATTATAATTCATGCAAAGCATCATATAATGCAAAATTATGACATCACAATCCATGCAATGCAGTATGCAAAGCAAAATTATGACATCACAATCCATGCAAAGCATCATTTAATGCAAAATTATGACATCACAATCCATGCAATGCAGTATGAAATGCAAAATTATGACATCAAAATCCATGCAAAGCATCATTTAATGCAAAAATATGACATCACAATCCAAGCAAAGCATCATTTAATGCAAAATTTTGACATCACAATCCAAGCAATGCAACATTTACTGCAAAATATGACATCACAATCCATGCAATGCAGTATGCAATGCACAATTATGACATCACAATCCATGCAATGCAGTATGCAATGCAAAATTATGACATCATAATCCATGCAAAGCTTCATTTAATGCAAAATTATGACATCACAATCCATGCAATGCAGTATGCAATGCAAAATTATGACATCACAATCCATGCAATGCAGTATGCAATGCAAAATTATGATATCATAATCCATGCAAAGCATCATGTAATGCAAAATTATGACATCACGATCCATGCAATGCAGTATGCAATGCAAAATTATGACACCACAATCCATGCAAAGCATCATTTAATACAAAATTATGACATCACAATCCATGCAAAGCATCATTTAATGCAAAATTATGACATCACGATCCATGCAATGCAGTATGCAATGCTAAATTATGACATCATAATCCATGCAAAGCATCATTTAATGCAAAATTATGACATCACAATCCATGCAATGCAGTATGCAATGCAAAATGATGACATCACAATCCAAGCAATGCAACATTTAATGCAAAATTATGACATCACGATCCATGCAATGCAGTATGCAATGCAAAATTATGACATCATAATCCATGCAAAGCATCATTTAATGCAAAATTATGACATCACAATCCATGCAATGCAGTATGCAATGCAAAATTATGACATCACAATCCATGCAAAGCATCTTTTAAAGCAAAATTATGACATCACAATCCATGCAATGCAGTATGCAATGCAAAATTATGACATCACAATCCATGCAAAGCATCATTCAATGCAAAATTATGACATCACGATCCATGCAATGCAGTATGCAATGCAAAATTATGACATCATAATCCATGCAAAGCATCATTTAATGCAAAATTATGACATCACAATCCACGCAATGCAGTATGCAATGCAAAATTATGACATCACAATCCACGCAATGCAGTATGCAATGCAAAATTATGACATCATAATTCATGCAAAGCATCATTTAATGCAAAATTATGACATCACAATCCACGCAATGCAGTATGCAATGCAAAATTATGACATCACAATCCATGCAATGCAGTATGCAATGCAAAATTATGACATCATAATTCATGCAAAGCATCATTTAATGCAAAATTATGACATCACAATCCACGCAATGCAGTATGCAATGTAAAATTATGACATCATAATCTACGCAATGCAGTATGCAATGCAAAATTATGACATCATAATCCATGCAAAGCATCATTTAATGCAAAATTATGACATCACAATCCATGCAATGTAGTATGCAATGCAAAATTATGACATCACAATCCATGTAATGCAGTATGCATAGCAAAATTATGACATCACAATCCATGCAAAGCATCATTTAATGCAAAATTATGACATCACGATCCATGCAATGCAGCATGTATTGCAAAATTATGACATCACAATCCATGCAATGCAGTATGCAATGCAAAATTATGACATCACAATCCATGCAATGCAGTATGCAATGCAAAATTATGACATCATAATTCATGCAAAGCATCATTTAATGCAAAATTATGACATCACAATCCACGCAATGCAGTATGCAATGCAAAATTATGACATCATAATCTACGCAATGCAGTATGCAATGCAAAATTATGACATCATAATCCATGCAAAGCATCATTTAATGCAAAATTATGACATCACAATCCATGCAATGAAGTATGCAATGCAAAATTATGACATCACAATCCATGCAATGCAGTATGCAATGCAAAATTATGACATCATAATCCATGCAAAGCATAATTTAATGCAAAATTATGACATCACAATCCATGCAATGCAGTATGCAAAGCAAAATTATGACATCACAATCCATGCAAAGCATCATTTAATGCAAAATTATGACATAACAATCCATGCAATGCAGTATGCAATGCAAAATTATGACATCAAAATCCATGCAATGCAGTATGCAATGCAAAATTATGACATCATAATCCATGCAAAGCTTCATTTAATGCAAAATTATGACATCACAATCCATGCAATGCAGTATGCAATGCAAAATTATGACATCACAATCCATGCAATGCATCATGTAATGCAAAATTATGACATCACGATCCATGCAATGCAGTATGCAATGCAAAATTATGACACCACAATTCATGCAAAGCATCATTTACTGCAAAATATGACATCACAATCCATGCAATGCAGTATGCAATGCACAATTATGACATCACAATCCATGCAATGCAGTATGCAATGCAAAATTATGACATCATAATCCATGCAGAGCTTCATTTAATGCAAAATTATGACATCACAATCCATGCAATGCAGTATGCAATGCAAAATTATGACATCACAATCCATGCAATGCAGTATGCAATGCAAAATTATGATATCATAATCCATGCAAAGCATCATGTAATGCAAAATTATGACATCACGATCCATGCAATGCAGTATGCAATGCAAAATTATGACACCACAATTCATGCAAAGCATCATTTAATACAAAATTATGACATCACAATCCATGCAATGCAGTATGCAATGCAAAATGATGACATCACAATCCAAGCAATGCAACATTTAATGCAAAATTATGACATCACGATCCATGCAATGCAGTATGCAATGCAAAATTATGACACCACAATCCATGCAAAGCATCATTTAATACAAAATTATGACATCACAATCCATGCAATGCAGTATGCAATGCAAAATGATGACATCACAATCCATGCAATGCAACATTTAATGCAAAATTATGACATCACGATCCATGCAATGCAGTATGCATAGCAAAATTATGACATCACAATCCATGCAAAGCAGTATGCAATGCAAAATTATGACATCATAATCCATGCAAAGCATCATTTAATGCAAAATTATGACATCACAATCCATGCAATGCAGTATGCAATGCAAAATGATGACATCACAATCCAAGCAATGCAACATTTAATGCAAAATTATGACATCACGATCCATGCAATGCAGTATGCAATGCAAAATTATGACATCACAATCCATGCAAAGCATCATTTAATGCAAAATTATGACATCACAGTCCATGCAATGCAGTATGCATAGCAAAATTATGACATCACAATCCATGCAAAGCATCATTTAATGCAAAATTCTGACATCACGATCCATGCAATGCAGTATGCAATGCAAAATTATGACATCACAATCCGTGCAATGCAGTATGCAATGCAAAATTATGACATCACGATCCATGCAATGCAGTATGCAATGCAAAATTATGACATCACATTCCGTGCAATGCAGTATGCAATGCAAAATTATGACATCATAATCCATGCAAAGCATCATTTAATGCAAAATTATGACATCACATTCCATGCAATGCAGTATGCAATGCAAAATTATGACATCACAATCCATGCAAAGCATCATTTAATGCAAAATTATGACATCACAATCCATGCAATGCAGTATGCAATGCAAAATTATGACATCACAATCCATGCAATGCAGTATGCAATGCAAAATTATGACATCATAATCCATGCAAAGCATCATTTAATGCAAAATTATGACATCACAATCCATGCAATGCAGTATGCAATGCAAAATGATGACATCACAATCCAAGCAATGCAACATTTAATGCAAAATTATGACATCACGATCCATGCAATGCAGTATGCAATGCAAAATTATGACATCATAATCCATGCAAAGCATCATTTAATGCAAAATTATGACATCACAATCCATGCAATGCAGTATGCAATGCAAAATTATGACATCACAATCCATGCAAAGCATCTTTTAAAGCAAAATTATGACATAACAATCCATGCAATGCAGTATGCAATGCAAAATTATGACATCACAATCTATGCAATGCAGTATGCAATGCAAAATTATGACATCATAATCCATGCAAAGCATCATTTAATGCAAAATTATGACATCACAATCCATGCAATGCAGTATGCAATGCAAAATTATGACATCATAATCCATGCAAAGCATCATTTAATGCAAAATTATGACATCACAGTCCATGCAATGCAGTATGCATAGCAAAATTATGACATCACAATCCATGCAAAGCATCATTTAATGCAAAATTCTGACATCACGATCCATGCAATGCAGTATGCAATGCAAAATTATGACATCACAATCCGTGCAATGCAGTATGCAATGCAAAATTATGACATCACGATCCATGCAATGCAGTATGCAATGCAAAATTATGACATCACATTCCGTGCAATGCAGTATGCAATGCAAAATTATGACATCATAATCCATGCAAAGCATCATTTAATGCAAAATTATGACATCACATTCCATGCAATGCAGTATGCAATGCAAAATTATGACATCACAATCCATGCAAAGCATCATTTAATGCAAAATTATGACATCACAATCCATGCAATGCAGTATGCAATGCAAAATTATGACATCACAATCCATGCAATGCAGTATGCAATGCAAAATTATGACATCATAATTCATGCAAAGCATCATTTAATGCAAAATTATGACATCACAATCTACGCAATGCAGTATGCAATGCAAAATTATGACATCATAATCCATGCAAAGCATATTTTAATGCAAAATTATGACATCACAATCCATGCAATGCAGTATGCAATGCAAAATTATGACATAACAATCCATGCAATGCAGTATGCAATGCAAAATTATGACATCATAATCCATGCAAAGCATCATTTAATGCAAAATTATGACATCACAATCCATGCAATGCAGTATGCAATGCAAAATGATGACATCACAATCCAAGCAATGCAACATTTAATGCAAAATTATGACATCACACTCCATGCAATGCAGTATGCAATGCAAAATTATGACATCACAATCCATGCAAAGCATCATTTAATGCAAAATTATGACATCACGATCCATGCAATGCATTATGCAATGCAAAATTATGACATCACAATCCATGCAATGCAGTATGCAATGCATAATTATGACATCACAATCCGTGCAATGCAGTATGCAATGCAAAATTATGACATCATAATCCATGCAAAGCATCATTTAATGCAAAATTATGACATCACATTCCATGCAATGCAGTATGCAATGCAAAATTTTGACATCACAATCCATGCAATGCAGTATGCAATGCAAAATTATGACATTATAATTCATGCAAAGCATCATATAATGCAAAATTATGACATCACAATCCATGCAATGCAGTATGCAAAGCAAAATTATGACATCACAATCCATGCAAAGCATCATTTAATGCAAAATTATGACATCACGATCCATACAATGCAGTATGCAATGCAAAATTATGATATCACTATCCATGCAAAGCATCATTTAATGCAAAAATATGACATCACAATCCATGCAAAGCATCATTTAATGCAAAATTATGACATCACAATCCATGCAATGCAGTATGCAATGCAAAATTATGACATTATAATTCATGCAAAGCATCATTTAATGCAAAATTATGACATCACAATCCATGCAATGAAGTATGCAATGCAAAATTATGACATCACAATCCATGCAATGCAGTATGCAATGCAAAATTATGACATCATAATCCATGCAAAGAATAATTTAATGCAAAATTATGACATCACAATCCATGCAATGCAGTATGCAAAGCAACATTATGACATCACAATCCATGCAAAGCATCATTTAATGCAAAATGTTGACATCACAATCCATGCAATGCAGTATGCAATGCAAAATTATGACATCACAATCCATGCAAAGCATCATTTAATGCAAAATTATGACATCACAATCCATGCAATGAAGTATGCAATGCAAAATTATGACATCACAATCCATGCAATGCAGTATGCAATGCAAAATTATGACATCATAATCCATGCAAAGCATAATTTAATGCAAAATTATGACATCACAATCCATGCAATGCAGTATGTAAAGCAAAATTATGACATCACAATCCATGCAAAGCATCATTTAATGCAACATTTTGACATCACAATCCATGCAATGCAGTATGCAATGCAAAATTATGACATCATAATCCATGCAAAGCTTCATTTAATGCAAAATTATGACATCACAATCCATGCAATGCAGTATGCAATGCAAAATTATGACATCACAATCCATGCAATGCAGTATGCAATGCAAAATTATGATATCATAATCCATGCAAAGCATCATGTAATGCAAAATTATGACATCACGATCCATGCAATGCAGTATGCAATGCAAAATTATGACACCACAATTCATGCAAAGCATCATTTACTGCAAAATATGACATCACAATCCATGCAATGCAGTATGCAATGCACAATTATGACATCACAATCCATGCAATGCAGTATGCAATGCAAAATTATGACATCATAATCCATGCAAAGCTTCATTTAATGCAAAATTATGACATCACAATCCATGCAATGCAGTATGCAATGCAAAATTATGACATCACAATCCATGCAATGCAGTATGCAATGCAAAATTATGATATCATAATCCATGCAAAGCATCATGTAATGCAAAATTATGACATCACGATCCATGCAATGCAGTATGCAATGCAAAATTATGACACCACAATTCATGCAAAGCATCATTTAATACAAAATTATGACATCACAATCCATGCAATGCAGTATGCAATGCAAAATGATGACATCACAATCCAAGCAATGCAACATTTAATGCAAAATTATGACATCACGATCCATGCAATGCAGTATGCAATGCAAAATTATGACACCACAATCCATGCAAAGCATCATTTAATACAAAATTATGACATCACAATCCATGCAATGCAGTATGCAATGCAAAATGATGACATCACAATCCATGCAATGCAACATTTAATGCAAAATTATGACATCACGATCCATGCAATGCAGTATGCAATGCAAAATTATGACATCATAATCCATGCAAAGCATCATTTAATGCAAAATTATGACATCACAATCCATGCAATGCAGTATGCAATGCAACATTATGACATCATAATCCATGCAAAGCATCATTTAATGCAAAATTATGACATCACAGTCCATGCAATGCAGTATGCAAAGCAAAATTATGACATCACAATCCATGCAAAGCATCATTTAATGCAAAATTATGACATCACGATCCATGCAATGCAGTATGCAATGCAAAATTATGACATCACAATCCATGCAAAGCATCATTTAATGCAAAATTATGACATCACGATCCATGCAATGCAGTATGCAATGCAAAATTATGACATCATAATCCATGCAAAGCATCATGTAATGCAAAATTATGACATCACAATCCATGCAATGCAGTATGCAATGCAAAATGATGACATCACAATCCAAGCAATGCAACATTTAATGCAAAATTATGACATCACGATCCATGCAATGCAGTATGCAATGCAAAATTATGACATCATAATCCATGCAAAGCATCATTTAATGCAAAATTATGACATCACAATCCATGCAATGCAGTATGCAATGCAAAATTATGACATCACAATCCATGCAAAGCATCTTTTAAAGCAAAATTATGACATAACAATCCATGCAATGCAGTATGCAATGCAAAATTATGACATCACAATCTATGCAATGCAGTATGCAATGCAAAATTATGACATCATAATCCATGCAAAGCATCATTTAATGCAAAATTATGACATCACAATCCATGCAATGCAGTATGCAATGCAAAATTATGACATCATAATCCATGCAAAGCATCATTTAATGCAAAATTATGACATCACAGTCCATGCAATGCAGTATGCATAGCAAAATTATGACATCACAATCCATGCAAAGCATCATTTAATGCAAAATTATGACATCACAGTCCATGCAATGCAGTATGCATAGCAAAATTATGACATCACAATCCATGCAAAGCATCATTTAATGCAAAATTCTGACATCACGATCCATGCAATGCAGTATGCAATGCAAAATTATGACATCACAATCCGTGCAATGCAGTATGCAATGCAAAATTATGACATCACGATCCATGCAATGCAGTATGCAATGCAAAATTATGACATCACATTCCGTGCAATGCAGTATGCAATGCAAAATTATGACATCATAATCCATGCAAAGCATCATTTAATGCAAAATTATGACATCACATTCCATGCAATGCAGTATGCAATGCAAAATTATGACATCACAATCCATGCAAAGCATCATTTAATGCAAAATTATGACATCACAATCCATGCAATGCAGTATGCAATGCAAAATTATGACATCACAATCCATGCAATGCAGTATGCAATGCAAAATTATGACATCATAATCCATGCAAAGCATCATTTAATGCAAAATTATGACATCACAATCCATGCAATGCAGTATGCAATGCAAAATGATGACATCACAATCCAAGCAATGCAACATTTAATGCAAAATTATGACATCACGATCCATGCAATGCAGTATGCAATGCAAAATTATGACATCACAATCCATGCAAAGCATCATTTAATGCAAAATTATGACATCACAGTCCATGCAATGCAGTATGCATAGCAAAATTATGACATCACAATCCATGCAAAGCATCATTTAATGCAAAATTCTGACATCATGATCCATGCAATGCAGTATGCAATGCAAAATTATGACATCACAATCCGTGCAATGCAGTATGCAATGCAAAATTATGACATCACGATCCATGCAATGCAGTATGCAATGCAAAATTATGACATCACATTCCGTGCAATGCAGTATGCAATGCAAAATTATGACATCATAATCCATGCAAAGCATCATTTAATGCAACATTATGACATCACATTCCATGCAATGCAGTATGCAATGCAAAATTATGACATCACAATCCATGCAAAGCATCATTTAATGCAAAATTATGACATCACAATCCATGCAATGCAGTATGCAATGCAAAATTATGACATCACAATCCATGCAATGCAGTATGCAATGCAAAATTATGACATCATAATCCATGCAAAGCATCATTTAATGCAAAATTATGACATCACAATCCATGCAATGCAGTATGCAATGCAAAATGATGACATCACAATCCAAGCAATGCAACATTTAATGCAAAATTATGACATCACGATCCATGCAATGCAGTATGCAATGCAAAATTATGACATCATAATCCATGCAAAGCATCATTTAATGCAAAATTATGACATCACAATCCATGCAATGCAGTATGCAATGCAAAATTATGACATCACAATCCATGCAAAGCATCTTTTAAAGCAAAATTATGACATAACAATCCATGCAATGCAGTATGCAATGCAAAATTATGACATCACAATCTATGCAATGCAGTATGCAATGCAAAATTATGACATCATAATCCATGCAAAGCATCATTTAATGCAAAATTATGACATCACAATCCATGCAATGCAGTATGCAATGCAAAATTATGACATCATAATCCATGCAAAGCATCATTTAATGCAAAATTATGACATCACAGTCCATGCAATGCAGTATGCATAGCAAAATTATGACATCACAATCCATGCAAAGCATCATTTAATGCAAAATTCTGACATCACGATCCATGCAATGCAGTATGCAATGCAAAATTATGACATCACAATCCGTGCAATGCAGTATGCAATGCAAAATTATGACATCACGATCCATGCAATGCAGTATGCAATGCAAAATTATGACATCACATTCCGTGCAATGCAGTATGCAATGCAAAATTATGACATCACAATCCATGCAAAGCATCATTTAATGCAAAATTATGACATCACAATCCATGCAATGCAGTATGCAATGCAAAATTATGACATCACAATCCATGCAATGCAGTATGCAATGCAAAATTATGACATCATAATTCATGCAAAGCATCATTTAATGCAAAATTATGACATCACAATCTACGCAATGCAGTATGCAATGCAAAATTATGACATCATAATCCATGCAAAGCATATTTTAATGCAAAATTATGACATCACAATCCATGCAATGCAGTATGCAATGCAAAATTATGACATAACAATCCATGCAATGCAGTATGCAATGCAAAATTATGACATCATAATCCATGCAAAGCATCATTTAATGCAAAATTATGACATCACAATCCATGCAATGCAGTATGCAATGCAAAATGATGACATCACAATCCAAGCAATGCAACATTTAATGCAAAATTATGACATCACACTCCATGCAATGCAGTATGCAATGCAAAATTATGACATCACAATCCATGCAAAGCATCATTTAATGCAAAATTATGACATCACGATCCATGCAATGCATTATGCAATGCAAAATTATGACATCACAATCCATGCAATGCAGTATGCAATGCAAAATTATGACATCACAATCCGTGCAATGCAGTATGCAATGCAAAATTATGACATCATAATCCATGCAAAGCATCATTTAATGCAAAATTATGACATCACATTCCATGCAATGCAGTATGCAATGCAAAATTTTGACATCACAATCCATGCAATGCAGTATGCAATGCAAAATTATGACATTATAATTCATGCAAAGCATCATATAATGCAAAATTATGACATCACAATCCATGCAATGCAGTATGCAAAGCAAAATTATGACATCACAATCCATGCAAAGCATCATTTAATGCAAAATTATGACATCACGATCCATACAATGCAGTATGCAATGCAAAATTATGATATCACTATCCATGCAAAGCATCATTTAATGCAAAAATATGACATCACAATCCATGCAAAGCATCATTTAATGCAAAATTATGACATCACAATCCATGCAATGCAGTATGCAATGCAAAATTATGACATTATAATTCATGCAAAGCATCATTTAATGCAAAATTATGACATCACAATCCATGCAATGAAGTATGCAATGCAAAATTATGACATCACAATCCATGCAATGCAGTATGCAATGCAAAATTATGACATCATAATCCATGCAAAGAATAATTTAATGCAAAATTATGACATCACAATCCATGCAATGCAGTATGCAAAGCAAAATTATGACATCACAATCCATGCAAAGCATCATTTAATGCAAAATGTTGACATCACAATCCATGCAATGCAGTATGCAATGCAAAATTATGACATCACAATCCATGCAAAGCATCATTTAATGCAAAATTATGACATCACAATCCATGCAATGAAGTATGCAATGCAAAATTATGACATCACAATCCATGCAATGCAGTATGCAATGCAAAATTATGACATCATAATCCATGCAAAGCATAATTTAATGCAAAATTATGACATCACAATCCATGCAATGCAGTATGCAAAGCAAAATTATGACATCACAATCCGTGCAATGCAGTATGCAATGCAAAATTATGACATCATAATCCATGCAAAGCATCATTTAATGCAAAATTATGACATCACATTCCATGCAATGCAGTATGCAATGCAAAATTTTGACATCACAATCCATGCAATGCAGTATGCAATGCAAAATTATGACATTATAATTCATGCAAAGCATCATATAATGCAAAATTATGACATCACAATCCATGCAATGCAGTATGCAAAGCAAAATTATGACATCACAATCCATGCAAAGCATCATTTAATGCAAAATTATGACATCACGATCCATACAATGCAGTATGCAATGCAAAATTATGATATCACTATCCATGCAAAGCATCATTTAATGCAAAAATATGACATCACAATCCATGCAAAGCATCATTTAATGCAAAATTATGACATCACAATCCATGCAATGCAGTATGCAATGCAAAATTATGACATTATAATTCATGCAAAGCATCATTTAATGCAAAATTATGACATCACAATCCATGCAATGAAGTATGCAATGCAAAATTATGACATCACAATCCATGCAATGCAGTATGCAATGCAAAATTATGACATCATAATCCATGCAAAGAATAATTTAATGCAAAATTATGACATCACAATCCATGCAATGCAGTATGCAAAGCAAAATTATGACATCACAATCCATGCAAAGCATCATTTAATGCAAAATGTTGACATCACAATCCATGCAATGCAGTATGCAATGCAAAATTATGACATCACAATCCATGCAAAGCATCATTTAATGCAAAATTATGACATCACAATCCATGCAATGAAGTATGCAATGCAAAATTATGACATCACAATCCATGCAATGCAGTATGCAATGCAAAATTATGACATCATAATCCATGCAAAGCATAATTTAATGCAAAATTATGACATCACAATCCATGCAATGCAGTATGTAAAGCAAAATTATGACATCACAATCCATGCAAAGCATCATTTAATGCAACATTTTGACATCACAATCCATGCAATGCAGTATGCAATGCAAAATTATGACATCACAATCCATGCAAAGCATCATTTAATGCAACATTATGACATCATAATCCATGCAAAGCATCATTTAATGCAAAATTATGACATCACAGTCCATGCAATGCAGTATGCAAAGCAAAATTATGACATCACAATCCATGCAAAGCATCATTTAATGCAAAATTATGACATCACGATCCATGCAATGCAGTATGCAATGCAAAATTATGACATCACAATCCATGCAAAGCATCATTTAATGCAAAATTATGACATCACGATCCATGCAATGCAGTATGCAATGCAAAATTATGACATCATAATCCATGCAAAGCATCATTTAATGCAAAATTATGACATCACAATCCATGCAATGCAGTATGCAATGCACAATGATGACATCACAATCCAAGCAATGCAACATTTAATGCAAAATTATGACATCACGATCCATGCAATGCAGTATGCAATGCAAAAGTATGACATCATAATCCATGCAAAGCATCATTTAATGCAAAATTATGACATCACAATCCATGCAATGCAGTATGCAATGCAAAATTATGACATCACAATCCATGCAAAGCATCTTTTAAAGCAAAATTATGACATAACAATCCATGCAATGCAGTATGCAATGCAAAATTATGACATCACAATCTATGCAATGCAGTATGCAATGCAAAATTATGACATCATAATCCATGCAAAGCATCATTTAATGCAAAATTATGACATCACAATCCATGCAATGCAGTATGCAATGCAAAATTATGACATCATAATCCATGCAAAGCATCATTTAATGCAAAATTCTGACATCACGATCCATGCAATGCAGTATGCAATGCAAAATTATGACATCACATTCCGTGCAATGCAGTATGCAATGCAAAATTATGACATCACAATCCATGCAAAGCATCATTTAATGCAAAATTCTGACATCACGATCCATGCAATGCAGTATGCAATGCAAAATTATGACATCACATTCCGTGCAATGCAGTATGCAATGCAAAATTATGACATCATAATCCATGCAAAGCATCATTTAATGCAAAATTATGACATCACATTCCATGCAATGCAGTATGCAATGCAAAATTATGACATCACATTCCGTGCAATGCAGTATGCAATGCAAAATTATGACATCATAATCCATGCAAAGCATCATTTAATGCAAAATTATGACATCACATTCCATGCAATGCAGTATGCAATGCAAAATTATGACATCACAATCCATGCAAAGCATCATTTAATGCAAAATTATGACATCACAATCCATGCAATGCAGTATGCAATGCAAAATTATGACATCACAATCCATGCAATGCAGTATGCAATGCAAAATTATGACATCATAATTCATGCAAAGCATCATTTAATGCAAAATTATGACATCACAATCTACGCAATGCAGTATGCAATGCAAAATTATGACATCATAATCCATGCAAAGCATATTTTAATGCAAAATTATGACATCACAATCCATGCAATGCAGTATGCAATGCAAAATTATGACATAACAATCCATGCAATGCAGTATGCAATGCAAAATTATGACATCATAATCCATGCAAAGCATCATTTAATGCAAAATTATGACATCACAATCCATGCAATGCAGTATGCAATGCAAAATGATGACATCACAATCCAAGCAATGCAACATTTAATGCAAAATTATGACATCACACTCCATGCAATGCAGTATGCAATGCAAAATTATGACATCACAATCCATGCAAAGCATCATTTCATGCAAAATTATGACATCACGATCCATGCAATGCATTATGCAATGCAAAATTATGACATCACAATCCATGCAATGCAGTATGCAATGCAAAATTATGACATCACAATCCGTGCAATGCAGTATGCAATGCAAAATTATGACATCATAATCCAAGCAAAGCATCATTTAATGCAAAATTATGACATCACATTCCATGCAATGCAGTATGCAATGCAAAATTTTGACATCACAATCCATGCAATGCAGTATGCAATGCAAAATTATGACATTATAATTCATGCAAAGCATCATATAATGCAAAATTATGACATCACAATCCATGCAATGCAGTATGCAAAGCAAAATTATGACATCACAATCCATGCAAAGCATCATTTAATGCAAAATTATGACATCACGATCCATATAATGCAGTATGCAATGCAAAATTATGATATCACTATCCATGCAAAGCATCATTTAATGCAAAAATATGACATCACAATCCATGCAAAGCATCATTTAATGCAAAATTATGACATCACAGTCCATGCAATGCAGTATGCAATGCAAAATTATGACATTATAATTCATGCAAAGCATCATTTAATGCAAAATTAAGACATCACAATCCATGCAATGAAGTATGCAATGCAAAATTATGACATCACAATCCATGCAATGCAGTATGCAATGCAAAATTATGACATCATAATCCATGCAAAGCATAATTTAATGCAAAATTATGACATCACAATCCATGCAATGCAGTATGCAAAGCAAAATTATGACATCACAATCCATGCAAAGCATCATTTAATGCAAAATGTTGACATCACAATCCATGCAATGCAGTATGCAATGCAAAATTATGACATCACAATCCATGCAAAGCATCATTTAATGCAACATTATGACATCACAATCCATGCAATGAAGTATGCAATGCAAAATTATGACATCACAATCCATGCAATGCAGTATGCAATGCAAAATTATGACATCATAATCCATGCAAAGCATAATTTAATGCAAAATTATGACATCACAATCCATGCAATGCAGTATGCAAAGCAAAATTATGACATCACAATCCATGCAAAGCATCATTTAATGCAACATTTTGACATCACAATCCATGCAATGCAGTATGCAATGCAAAATTATGACATCATAATCCATGCAAAGCATCATTTAATGCAAAATTATGACATCACAATCCATGCAATGCAGTATGCAATGCAACATTATGACATCATAATCCATGCAAAGCATCATTTAATGCAAAATTATGACATCACAGTCCATGCAATGCAGTATGCAAAGCAAAATTATGACATCACAATCCATGCAAAGCATCATTTAATGCAAAATTATGACATCACGATCCATGCAATGCAGTATGCAATGCAAAATTATGACATCACAATCCATGCAAAGCATCATTTAATGCAAAATTATGACATCACGATCCATGCAATGCAGTATGCAATGCAAAATTATGACATCATAATCCATGCAAAGCATCATTTAATGCAAAATTATGACATCACAATCCATGCAATGCAGTATGCAATGCAAAATGATGACATCACAATCCAAGCAATGCAACATTTAATGCAAAATTATGACATCACGATCCATGCAATGCAGTATGCAATGCAAAATTATGACATCATAATCCATGCAAAGCATCATTTAATGCAAAATTATGACATCACAATCCACGCAATGCAGTATGCAATGCAAAATTATGACATCACAATCCATGCAATGCAGTATGCAATGCAAAATTATGACATCATAATTCATGCAAAGCATCATTTAATGCAAAATTATGACATCACAATCCACGCAATGCAGTATGCAATGTAAAATTATGACATCATAATCTACGCAATGCAGTATGCAATGCAAAATTATGACATCATAATCCATGCAAAGCATCATTTAATGCAAAATTATGACATCACAATCCATGCAATGCAGTATGCAATGCAAAATTATGACATCACAATCCATGCAATGCAGTATGCAAAGCAAAATTATGACATCACAATCCATGCAAAGCATCATTTAATGCAAAATTATGACATCACGATCCATGCAATGCAGTATGTAATGCAAAATTATGACATCACAATCCATGCAATGCAGTATGCAATGCAAAATTATGACATCACAATCCATGCAATGCAGTATGCAATGCAAAATTATGACATCATAATTCATGCAAAGCATCATTTAATGCAAAATTATGACATCACAATCCACGCAATGCAGTATGCAATGCAAAATTATGACATCATAATCTACGCAATGCAGTATGCAATGCAAAATTATGACATCATAATCCATGCAAAGCATCATTTAATGCAAAATTATGACATCACAATCCATGCAATGAAGTATGCAATGCAAAATTATGACATCACAATCCATGCAATGCAGTATGCAATGCAAAATTATGACATCATAATCCATGCAAAGCATAATTTAATGCAAAATTATGACATCACAATCCATGCAATGCAGTATGCAAAGCAAAATTATGACATCACAATCCATGCAAAGCATCATTTAATGCAAAATTATGACATCACAATCCATGCAATGCAGTATGCAATGCAAAATTATGACATCAAAATCCATGCAATGCAGTATGCAATGCAAAATTATGACATCATAATCCATGCAAAGCTTCATTTAATGCAAAATTATGACATCACAATCCATGCAATGCAGTATGCAATGCAAAATTATGACATCACAATCCATGCAATGCAGTATGCAATGCAAAATTATGATATCATAATCCATGCAAAGCATCATGTAATGCAAAATTATGACATCACGATCCATGCAATGCAGTATGCAATGCAAAATTATGACACCACAATTCATGCAAAGCATCATTTACTGCAAAATATGACATCACAATCCATGCAATGCAGTATGCAATGCACAATTATGACATCACAATCCATGCAATGCAACATTTAATGCAAAATTATGACATCACGATCCATGCAATGCAGTATGCAATGCAAAATTATGACATCATAATCCATGCAAAGCATCATTTAATGCAAAATTATGACATCACGATCCATGCAAAGCAGTATGCAATGCAAAATTATGACATCACAATCCATGCAAAGCATCATTTAATGCAAAATTATGACATCACGATCCATGCAATGCAGTATGCAATGCAAAATTATGACATCATAATCCATGCAAAGCATCATGTAATGCAAAATTATGACATCACAATCCATGCAATGCAGTATGCAATGCAAAATGATGACATCACAATCCAAGCAATGCAACATTTAATGCAAAATTATGACATCACGATCCATGCAATGCAGTATGCAATGCAAAATTATGACATCATAATCCATGCAAAGCATCATTTAATGCAAAATTATGACATCACAATCCATGCAATGCAGTATGCAAAGCAAAATTATGACATCACAATCCATGCAAAGCATCATTTAATGCAAAATGTTGACATCACAATCCATGCAATGCAGTATGCAATGCAAAATTATGACATCACAATCCATGCAAAGCATCATTTAATGCAACATTATGACATCACAATCCATGCAATGAAGTATGCAATGCAAAATTATGACATCACAATCCATGCAATGCAGTATGCAATGCAAAATTATGACATCATAATCCATGCAAAGCATAATTTAATGCAAAATTATGACATCACAATCCATGCAATGCAGTATGCAAAGCAAAATTATGACATCACAATCCATGCAAAGCATCATTTAATGCAACATTTTGACATCACAATCCATGCAATGCAGTATGCAATGCAAAATTATGACATCATAATCCATGCAAAGCATCATTTAATGCAAAATTATGACATCACAATCCATGCAATGCAGTATGCAATGCAACATTATGACATCATAATCCATGCAAAGCATCATTTAATGCAAAATTATGACATCACAGTCCATGCAATGCAGTATGCAAAGCAAAATTATGACATCACAATCCATGCAAAGCATCATTTAATGCAAAATTATGACATCACGATCCATGCAATGCAGTATGCAATGCAACATTATGACATCACAATCCATGCAAAGCATCATTTAATGCAAAATTATGACATCACGATCCATGCAATGCAGTATGCAATGCAAAATTATGACATCATAATCCATGCAAAGCATCATTTAATGCAAAATTATGACATCACAATCCATGCAATGCAGTATGCAATGCAAAATGATGACATCACAATCCAAGCAATGCAACATTTAATGCAAAATTATGACATCACGATCCATGCAATGCAGTATGCAATGCAAAATTATGACATCATAATCCATGCAAAGCATCATTTAATGCAAAATTATGACATCACAATCCACGCAATGCAGTATGCAATGCAAAATTATGACATCACAATCCATGCAATGCAGTATGCAATGCAAAATTATGACATCATAATTCATGCAAAGCATCATTTAATGCAAAATTATGACATCACAATCCACGCAATGCAGTATGCAATGTAAAATTATGACATCATAATCTACGCAATGCAGTATGCAATGCAAAATTATGACATCATAATCCATGCAAAGCATCATTTAATGCAAAATTATGACATCACAATCCATGCAATGCAGTATGCAATGCAAAATTATGACATCACAATCCATGCAATGCAGTATGCAAAGCAAAATTATGACATCACAATCCATGCAAAGCATCATTTAATGCAAAATTATGACATCACGATCCATGCAATGCAGTATGTAATGCAAAATTATGACATCACAATCCATGCAATGCAGTATGCAATGCAAAATTATGACATCACAATCCATGCAATGCAGTATGCAATGCAAAATTATGACATCAAAATTCATGCAAAGCATCATTTAATGCAAAATTATGACATCACAATCCACGCAATGCAGTATGCAATGCAAAATTATGACATCATAATCTACGCAATGCAGTATGCAATGCAAAATTATGACATCATAATCCATGCAAAGCATCATTTAATGCAAAATTATGACATCACAATCCATGCAATGAAGTATGCAATGCAAAATTATGACATCACAATCCATGCAATGCAGTATGCAATGCAAAATTATGACATCATAATCCATGCAAAGCATAATTTAATGCAAAATTATGACATCACAATCCATGCAATGCAGTATGCAAAGCAAAATTATGACATCACAATCCATGCAAAGCATCATTTAATGCAAAATTATGACATCACAATCCATGCAATGCAGTATGCAATGCAAAATTATGACATCATAATCCATGCAAAGCTTCATTTAATGCAAAATTATGACATCACAATCCATGCAATGCAGTATGCAATGCAAAATTATGACATCACAATCCATGCAATGCAGTATGCAATGCAAAATTATGATATCATAATCCATGCAAAGCATCATGTAATGCAAAATTATGACATCACGATCCATGCAATGCAGTATGCAATGCAAAATTATGACACCACAATTCATGCAAAGCATCATTTACTGCAAAATATGACATCACAATCCATGCAATGCAGTATGCAATGCACAATTATGACATCACAATCCATGCAATGCAGTATGCAATGCAAAATTATGACATCATAATCCATGCAAAGCTTCATTTAATGCAAAATTATGACATCACAATCCATGCAATGCAGTATGCAATGCAAAATTATGACATCACAATCCATGCAATGCAGTATGCAATGCAAAAATATGATATCATAATCCATGCAAAGCATCATGTAATGCAAAATTATGACATCACGATCCATGCAATGCAGTATGCAATGCAAAATTATGACACCACAATTCATGCAAAGCATCATTTAATACAAAATTATGACATCACAATCCATGCAATGCAGTATGCAATGCAAAATGATGACATCACAATCCAAGCAATGCAACATTTAATGCAAAATTATGACATCACGATCCATGCAATGCAGTATGCAATGCAAAATTATGACACCACAATCCATGCAAAGCATCATTTAATACAAAATTATGACATCACAATCCATGCAATGCAGTATGCAATGCAAAATGATGACATCACAATCCATGCAATGCAACATTTAATGCAAAATTATGACATCACGATCCATGCAATGCAGTATGCAATGCAAAATTATGACATCATAATCCATGCAAAGCATCATTTAATGCAAAATTATGACATCACAATCCATGCAATGCAGTATGCAATGCAACATTATGACATCATAATCCATGCAAAGCATCATTTAATGCAAAATTATGACATCACAGTCCATGCAATGCAGTATGCAAAGCAAAATTATGACATCACAATCCATGCAAAGCATCATTTAATGCAAAATTATGACATCACGATCCATGCAATGCAGTATGCAATGCAAAATTATGACATCACAATCCATGCAAAGCATCATTTAATGCAAAATTATGACATCACGATCCATGCAATGCAGTATGCAATGCAAAATTATGACATCATAATCCATGCAAAGCATCATGTAATGCAAAATTATGACATCACAATCCATGCAATGCAGTATGCAATGCAAAATGATGACATTACAATCCAAGCAATGCAACATTTAATGCAAAATTATGACATCACGATCCATGCAATGCAGTATGCAATGCAAAATTATGACATCATAATCCATGCAAAGCATCATTTAATGCAAAATTATGACATCACAATCCATGCAATGCAGTATGCAATGCAAAATTATGACATCACAATCCATGCAAAGCATCTTTTAAAGCAAAATTATGACATAACAATCCATGCAATGCAGTATGCAATGCAAAATTATGACATCACAATCTATGCAATGCAGTATGCAATGCAAAATTATGACATCATAATCCATGCAAAGCATCATTTAATGCAAAATTATGACATCACAATCCATGCAATGCAGTATGCAATGCAAAATTATGACATCATAATCCATGCAAAGCATCATTTAATGCAAAATTATGACATCACAGTCCATGCAATGCAGTATGCATAGCAAAATTATGACATCACAATCCATGCAAAGCATCATTTAATGCAAAATTCTGACATCACGATCCATGCAATGCAGTATGCAATGCAAAATTATGACATCACAATCCATGCAAAGCATCATTTAATGCAAAACTATGACATCACAATCCATGCAATGCAGTATGCAATGCAAAATTATGACATCACAATCCATGCAATGCAGTATGCAATGCAAAATGATGACATCACAATCCATGCAATGCAGTATGCAATGCAAAATTATGACATCACAATCCATGCAATGCAGTATGCAATGCAAAATTATGACATCATAATCCATGCAAAGCATAATTTAATGCAAAATTATGACATCACAATCCATGCAATGCAGTATGCAAAGCACAATTATGACATCACAATCCATGCAAAGCATCATTTAATGCAAAATTATGACATCACAATCCATGCAATGCAGTATGCAATGCAAAATTATGACATCAAAATCCATGCAATGCAGTATGCAATGCAAAATTATGACATCACAATCCATGCAATGCAGTATGCAATGCAAAATTATGACATCACAATCCATGCAATGCAGTATGCAATGCAAAATTATGACATCACAATCCATGCAATGCAGTATGCAATGCAAAATTATGACATCATAATCCATGCAAAGCATAATTTAATGCGAAATTATGACATCACAATCCATGCAATGCAGTATGCAAAGCAAAATTATGACATCACAATCCATGCAAAGCATCATTTAATGCAAAATTATGACATCACAATCCATGCAATGCAGTATGCAATGCAAAATTATGACATCAAAATCCATGCAATGCAGTATGCAATGCAAAATTATGACATCATAATCCATGCAAAGCTTCATTTAATGCAAAATTATGACATCACAATCCATGCAATGCAGTATGCAATGCACAATTATGACATCACAATCCATGCAATGCAGTATGCAATGCAAAATTATGACATCATAATCCATGCAAAGCTTCATTTAATGCAAAATTATGACATCACAATCCATGCAATGCAGTATGCAATGCAAAATGATGACATCACAATCCATGCAATGCAGTATGCAATGCAAAATTATGACATCACAATCCATGCAATGCAGTATGCAATGCAAAATTATGACATCATAATCCATGCAAAGCATAATTTAATGCAAAATTATGACATCACAATCCATGCAATGCAGTATGCAAAGCAAAATTATGACATCACAATCCATGCAAAGCATCATTTAATGCAAAATTATGACATCACAATCCATGCAATGCAGTATGCAATGCAAAATTATGACATCAAAATCCATGCAATGCAGTATGCAATGCAAAATTATGACATCACAATCCATGCAATGCAGTATGCAATGCAAAATTATGACATCACAATCCATGCAATGCAGTATGCAATGCAAAATTATGACATCACAATCCATGCAATGCAGTATGCAATGCAAAATTATGACATCATAATCCATGCAAAGCATAATTTAATGCGAAATTATGACATCACAATCCATGCAATGCAGTATGCAAAGCAAAATTATGACATCACAATCCATGCAAAGCATCATTTAATGCAAAATTATGACATCACAATCCATGCAATGCAGTATGCAATGCAAAATTATGACATCAAAATCCATGCAATGCAGTATGCAATGCAAAATTATGACATCATAATCCATGCAAAGCTTCATTTAATGCAAAATTATGACATCACAATCCATGCAATGCAGTATGCAATGCACAATTATGACATCACAATCCATGCAATGCAGTATGCAATGCAAAATTATGACATCATAATCCATGCAAAGCTTCATTTAATGCAAAATTATGACATCACAATCCATGCAATGCAGTATGCAATGCAAAATTATGACATCACAATCCATGCAATGCAGTATGCAATGCAAAAATATGATATCATAATCCATGCAAAGCATCATGTAATGCAAAATTATGACATCACGATCCATGCAATGCAGTATGCAATGCAAAATTATGACACCACAATTCATGCAAAGCATCATTTAATACAAAATTATGACATCACAATCCATGCAATGCAGTATGCAATGCAAAATGATGACATCACAATCCAAGCAATGCAACATTTAATGCAAAATTATGACATCACGATCCATGCAATGCAGTATGCAATGCAAAATTATGACACCACAATCCATGCAAAGCATCATTTAATACAAAATTATGACATCACAATCCATGCAATGCAGTATGCAATGCAAAATGATGACATCACAATCCATGCAATGCAACATTTAATGCAAAATTATGACATCACGATCCATGCAATGCAGTATGCAATGCAAAATTATGACATCATAATCCATGCAAAGCATCATTTAATGCAAAATTATGACATCACAATCCATGCAATGCAGTATGCAATGCAACATTATGACATCATAATCCATGCAAAGCATCATTTAATGCAAAATTATGACATCACAGTCCATGCAATGCAGTATGCAAAGCAAAATTATGACATCACAATCCATGCAAAGCATCATTTAATGCAAAATTATGACATCACGATCCATGCAATGCAGTATGCAATGCAAAATTATGACATCACAAGCCGTGCAATGCAGTATGCAATGCAAAATTATGACATCACGATCCATGCAATGCAGTATGCAATGCAAAATTATGACATCACATTCCGTGCAATGCAGTATGCAATGCAACATTATGACATCATAATCCATGCAAAGCATCATTTAATGCAAAATTATGACATCACAGTCCATGCAATGCAGTATGCAAAGCAAAATTATGACATCACAATCCATGCAAAGCATCATTTAATGCAAAATTATGACATCACGATCCATGCAATGCAGTATGCAATGCAAAATTATGACATCACAAGCCGTGCAATGCAGTATGCAATGCAAAATTATGACATCACGATCCATGCAATGCAGTATGCAATGCAAAATTATGACATCACATTCCGTGCAATGCAGTATGCAATGCAAAATTATGACATCATAATCCATGCAAAGCATCATTTAATGCAAAATTATGACATCACATTCCATGCAATGCAGTATGCAATGCAAAATTATGACATCACAATCCATGCAAAGCATCATTTAATGCAAAATTATGACATCACAATCCATGCAATGCAGTATGCAATGCAAAATTATGACATCACAATCCATGCAATGCAGTATGCAATGCAAAATTATGACATCACAATCCATGCAATGCAGTATGCAATGCAAAATTATGACATCATAATCCATGCAAAGCATAATTTAATGCAAAATTATGACATCACAATCCATGCAATGCAGTATGCAAAGCAAAATTATGACATCACAATCCATGCAAAGCATCATTTAATGCAAAATTATGACATCACAATCCATGCAATGCAGTATGCAATGCAAAATTATGACATCAAAATCCATGCAATGCAGTATGCAATGCAAAATTATGACATCACAATCCATGCAATGCAGTATGCAATGCAAAATTATGACATCACAATCCATGCAATGCAGTATGCAATGCAAAATTATGACATCACAATCCATGCAATGCAGTATGCAATGCAAAATTATGACATCATAATCCATGCAAAGCATAATTTAATGCAAAATTATGACATCACAATCCATGCAATGCAGTATGCAAAGCAAAATTATGACATCACAATCCATGCAAAGCATCATTTAATGCAAAATTATGACATCACAATCCATGCAATGCAGTATGCAATGCAAAATTATGACATCAAAATCCATGCAATGCAGTATGCAATGCAAAATTATGACATCATAATCCATGCAAAGCTTCATTTAATGCAAAATTATGACATCACAATCCATGCAATGCAGTATGCAATGCAAAATTATGACATCACAATCCATGCAATGCAGTATGGAATGCAAAATTATGATATCATAATCCATGCAAAGCATCATGTAATGCAAAATTATGACATCACGATCCATGCAATGCAGTATGCAATGCAAAATTATGACACCACAATTCATGCAAAGCATCATTTACTGCAAAATATGACATCACAATCCATGCAATGCAGTATGCAATGCACAATTATGACATCACAATCCATGCAATGCAGTATGCAATGCAAAATTATGACATCATAATCCATGCAAAGCTTCATTTAATGCAAAATTATGACATCACAATCCATGCAATGCAGTATGCAATGCAAAATTATGACATCACAATCCATGCAATGCAGTATGCAATGCAAAAATATGATATCATAATCCATGCAAAGCATCATGTAATGCAAAATTATGACATCACGATCCATGCAATGCAGTATGCAATGCAAAATTATGACACCACAATTCATGCAAAGCATCATTTAATACAAAATTATGACATCACAATCCATGCAATGCAGTATGCAATGCAAAATGATGACATCACAATCCAAGCAATGCAACATTTAATGCAAAATTATGACATCACGATCCATGCAATGCAGTATGCAATGCAAAATTATGACACCACAATCCATGCAAAGCATCATTTAATACAAAATTATGACATCACAATCCATGCAATGCAGTATGCAATGCAAAATGATGACATCACAATCCATGCAATGCAACATTTAATGCAAAATTATGACATCACGATCCATGCAATGCAGTATGCAATGCAAAATTATGACATCATAATCCATGCAAAGCATCATTTAATGCAAAATTATGACATCACAATCCATGCAATGCAGTATGCAATGCAACATTATGACATCATAATCCATGCAAAGCATCATTTAATGCAAAATTATGACATCACAGTCCATGCAATGCAGTATGCAAAGCAAAATTATGACATCACAATCCATGCAAAGCATCATTTAATGCAAAATTATGACATCACGATCCATGCAATGCAGTATGCAATGCAAAATTATGACATCACAATCCATGCAAAGCATCATTTAATGCAAAATTATGACATCACGATCCATGCAATGCAGTATGCAATGCAAAATTATGACATCATAATCCATGCAAAGCATCATGTAATGCAAAATTATGACATCACAATCCATGCAATGCAGTATGCAATGCAAAATGATGACATCACAATCCAAGCAATGCAACATTTAATGCAACATTATGACATCACGATCCATGCAATGCAGTATGCAATGCAAAATTATGACATCACAATCCATGCAATGCAACATTTAATGCAACATTTTGACATCACAATCCATGCAATGCAGTATGCAATGCAAAATTATGACATCACAATCCATGCAAAGCATCATTTAATGCAACATTATGACATCATAATCCATGCAAAGCATCATTTAATGCAAAATTATGACATCACATTCCATGCAATGCAGTATGCTAAGCAAAATTATGACATCACAATCCATGCAAAGCATCATTTAATGCAAAATTATGACATCACGATCCATGCAATGCAGTATGCAATGCAAAATTATGACATCACAATCCATGCAAAGCATCATTTAATGCAACATTTTGACATCACAATCCATGCAATGCAGTATGCAATGCAAAATTATGACATCACAATCCATGCAAAGCATCTTTTAAAGCAAAATTATGACATAACAATCCATGCAATGCAGTATGCAATGCAAAATTATGACATCACAATCCATGCAAAGCATCATTTAATGCAACATTTTGACATCACAATCCATGCAATGCAGTATGCAATGCAAAATTATGACATCACAATCCATGCAAAGCATCTTTTAAAGCAAAATTATGACATAACAATCCATGCAAAGCATCATTTAATGCAACATTATGACATCATAATCCATGCAAAGCATCATTTAATGCAAAATTATGACATCACAGTCCATGCAATGCAGTATGCAAAGCAAAATTATGACATCACAATCCATGCAATGCAGTATGCAATGCAAAATTATGACATCACAATCCATGCAAAGCATCTTTTAAAGCAAAATTATGACATAACAATCCATGCAATGCAGTATGCAATGCAAAATTATGACATCACAATCCATGCAAAGCATCATTTAATGCAACATTTTGACATCACAATCCATGCAATGCAGTATGCAATGCAAAATTATGACATCACAATCCATGCAAAGCATCATTTAATGCAACATTATGACATCATAATCCATGCAAAGCATCATTTAATGCAAAATTATGACATCACAGTCCATGCAATGCAGTATGCAAAGCAAAATTATGACATCACAATCCATGCAATGCAGTATGCAATGCAAAATTATGACATCACAATCCATGCAAAGCATCTTTTAAAGCAAAATTATGACATAACAATCCATGCAATGCAGTATGCAATGCAAAATTATGACATCACAATCCATGCAAAGCATCATTTAATGCAACATTTTGACATCACAATAAATGCAATGCAGTATGCAATGCAAAATTATGACATCACAATCCATGCAAAGCATCATTTAATGCAACATTATGACATCATAATCCATGCAAAGCATCATTTAATGCAAAATTATGACATCACAGTCCATGCAATGCAGTATGCAAAGCAAAATTATGACATCACAATCCATGCAATGCAGTATGCAATGCAAAATTATGACATCACAATCCATGCAAAGCATCTTTTAAAGCAAAATTATGACATAACAATCCATGCAATGCAGTATGCAATGCAAAATTATGACATCACAATCCATGCAAAGCATCATTTAATGCAACATTTTGACATCACAATCCATGCAATGCAGTATGCAATGCAAAATTATGACATCACAATCCATGCAAAGCATCATTTAATGCAACATTTTGACATCACAATCCATGCAATGCAGTATGCAATGCAAAATTATGACATCACAATCCATGCAAAGCATCTTTTAAAGCAAAATTATGACATAACAATCCATGCAATGCAGTATGCAATGCAAAATTATGACATCACAATCCATGCAAAGCATCATTTAATGCAACATTTTGACATCACAATCCATGCAATGCAGTATGCAATGCAAAATTATGACATCACAATCCATGCAAAGCATCATTTAATGCAACATTATGACATCATAATCCATGCAAAGCATCATTTAATGCAAAATTATGACATCACAGTCCATGCAATGCAGTATGCAAAGCAAAATTATGACATCACAATCCATGCAAAGCATCATTTAATGCAAAATTATGACATCACGATCCATGCAATGCAGTATGCAATGCAAAATTATGACATCACAATCCATGCAAAGCATCATTTAATGCAACATTTTGACATCACAATCCATGCAATGCAGTATGCAATGCAAAATTATGACATCACAATCCATGCAAAGCATCTTTTAAAGCAAAATTATGACATAACAATCCATGCAATGCAGTATGCAATGCAAAATTATGACATCACAATCCATGCAAAGCATCATTTAATGCAACATTTTGACATCACAATCCATGCAATGCAGTATGCAATGCAAAATTATGACATCACAATCCATGCAAAGCATCTTTTAAAGCAAAATTATGACATAACAATCCATGCAAAGCATCATTTAATGCAACATTATGACATCATAATCCATGCAAAGCATCATTTAATGCAAAATTATGACATCACAGTCCATGCAATGCAGTATGCAAAGCAAAATTATGACATCACAATCCATGCAATGCAGTATGCAATGCAAAATTATGACATCACAATCCATGCAAAGCATCTTTTAAAGCAAAATTATGACATAACAATCCATGCAATGCAGTATGCAATGCAAAATTATGACATCACAATCCATGCAAAGCATCATTTAATGCAACATTTTGACATCACAATCCATGCAATGCAGTATGCAATGCAAAATTATGACATCACAATCCATGCAAAGCATCATTTAATGCAACATTATGACATCATAATCCATGCAAAGCATCATTTAATGCAAAATTATGACATCACAGTCCATGCAATGCAGTATGCAAAGCAAAATTATGACATCACAATCCATGCAATGCAGTATGCAATGCAAAATTATGACATCACGATCCATGCAAAGCATCTTTTAAAGCAAAATTATGACATAACAATCCATGCAATGCAGTATGCAATGCAAAATTATGACATCACAATCCATGCAAAGCATCATTTAATGCAACATTTTGACATCACAATCCATGCAATGCAGTATGCAATGCAAAATTATGACATCACAATCCATGCAAAGCATCATTTAATGCAACATTATGACATCATAATCCATGCAAAGCATCATTTAATGCAAAATTATGACATCACAGTCCATGCAATGCAGTATGCAAAGCAAAATTATGACATCACAATCCATGCAAAGCATCATGTAATGCAAAATTATGACATCACAATCCATGCAATGCAGTATGCAATGCAAAATGATGACATCACAATCCAAGCAATGCAACATTTAATGCAACATTATGACATCACGATCCATGCAATGCAGTATGCAATGCAAAATTATGACATCATAATCCATGCAAAGCATCATTTAATGCAAAATTATGACATCACAATCCATGCAATGCAGTATGCAATGCAAAATTATGACATCACAATCCATGCAAAGCATCTTTTAAAGCAAAATTATGACATAACAATCCATGCAATGCAGTATGCAATGCAAAATTATGACATCACAATCCATGCAAAGCATCATTTAATGCAACATTTTGACATCACAATCCATGCACTGCAGTATGCAATGCAAAATTATGACATCACAATCCATGCAAAGCATCATTTAATGCAACATTATGACATAATAATCCATGCAAAGCATCATTTAATGCAAAATTATGACATCACAGTCCATGCAATGCAGTATGCAAAGCAAAATTATGACATCACAATCCATGCAATGCAGTATGCAATGCAAAATTATGACATCACAATCCATGCAAAGCATCTTTTAAAGCAAAATTATGACATAACAATCCATGCAATGCAGTATGCAATGCAAAATTATGACATCACAATCCATGCAAAGCATCATTTAATGCAACATTTTGACATCACAATCCATGCAATGCAGTATGCAATGCAAAATTATGACATCACAATCCATGCAAAGCATCATTTAATGCAACATTATGACATCATAATCCATGCAAAGCATCATTTAATGCAAAATTATGACATCACAGTCCATGCAATGCAGTATGCAAAGCAAAATTATGACATCACAATCCATGCAAAGCATCATTTAATGCAAAATTATGACATCACGATCCATGCAATGCAGTATGCAATGCAAAATTATGACATCACAATCCATGCAAAGCATCATTTAATGCAAAATTATGACATCACGATCCATGCAATGCAGTATGCAATGCAAAATTATGACATCATAATCCATGCAAAGCATCATTTAATGCAAAATTATGACATCACAATCCATGCAATGCAGTATGCAATGCACAATGATGACATCACAATCCAAGCAATGCAACATTTAATGCAAAATTATGACATCACGATCCATGCAATGCAGTATGCAATGCAAAAGTATGACATCATAATCCATGCAAAGCATCATTTAATGCAAAATTATGACATCACAATCCATGCAATGCAGTATGCAATGCAAAATTATGACATCACAATCCATGCAAAGCATCTTTTAAAGCAAAATTATGACATAACAATCCATGCAATGCAGTATGCAATGCAAAATTATGACATCACAATCTATGCAATGCAGTATGCAATGCAAAATTATGACATCATAATCCATGCAAAGCATCATTTAATGCAAAATTATGACATCACAATCCATGCAATGCAGTATGCAATGCAAAATTATGACATCACAATCCATGCAAAGCATCTTTTAAAGCAAAATTATGACATAACAATCCATGCAATGCAGTATGCAATGCAAAATTATGACATCACAATCCATGCAAAGCATCATTTAATGCAACATTTTGACATCACAATCCATGCAATGCAGTATGCAATGCAAAATTATGACATCACAATCCATGCAAAGCATCATTTAATGCAACATTATGACATCATAATCCATGCAAAGCATCATTTAATGCAAAATTATGACATCACAGTCCATGCAATGCAGTATGCAAAGCAAAATTATGACATCACAATCCATGCAATGCAGTATGCAATGCAAAATTATGACATCACAATCCATGCAAAGCATCTTTTAAAGCAAAATTATGACATAACAATCCATGCAATGCAGTATGCAATGCAAAATTATGACATCACAATCCATGCAAAGCATCATTTAATGCAACATTTTGACATCACAATCCATGCAATGCAGTATGCAATGCAAAATTATGACATCACAATCCATGCAAAGCATCATTTAATGCAACATTATGACATCATAATCCATGCAAAGCATCATTTAATGCAAAATTATGACATCACAGTCCATGCAATGCAGTATGCAAAGCAAAATTATGACATCACAATCCATGCAAAGCA
Source organism: Pseudophryne corroboree (assembly GCF_028390025.1). Lineage (NCBI taxonomy): Eukaryota > Metazoa > Chordata > Amphibia > Anura > Myobatrachidae > Pseudophryne > Pseudophryne corroboree. The sequence goes on along the minus strand of NW_026967535.1, from coordinate 798,565 downwards.
TCATTTAATGCAAAATTATGACATCACGATCCATGCAATGCAGTATGCAATGCAAAATTATGACATCACAATCCATGCAAAGCATCATTTAATGCAAAATTATGACATCACGATCCATGCAATGCAGTATGCAATGCAAAATTATGACATCATAATCCATGCAAAGCATCATGTAATGCAAAATTATGACATCACAATCCATGCAATGCAGTATGCAAAGCAAAATTATGACATCACAATCCATGCAATGCAGTATGCAATGCAAAATTATGACATCACAATCCATGCAAAGCATCTTTTAAAGCAAAATTATGACATAACAATCCATGCAATGCAGTATGCAATGCAAAATTATGACATCACAATCCATGCAAAGCATCATTTAATGCAACATTTTGACATCACAATCCATGCAATGCAGTATGCAATGCAAAATTATGACATCACAATCCATGCAAAGCATCTTTTAAAGCAAAATTATGACATAACAATCCATGCAATGCAGTATGCAATGCAAAATTATGACATCACAATCCATGCAAAGCATCATTTAATGCAACATTTTGACATCACAATCCATGCAATGCAGTATGCAATGCAAAATTATGACATCACAATCCATGCAAAGCATCTTTTAAAGCAAAATTATGACATAACAATCCATGCAATGCAGTATGCAATGCAAAATTATGACATCACAATCCATGCAAAGCATCATTTAATGCAACATTTTGACATCACAATCCATGCAATGCAGTATGCAATGCAAAATTATGACATCACAATCCATGCAAAGCATCATTTAATGCAACATTATGACATCATAATCCATGCAAAGCATCATTTAATGCAAAATTATGACATCACAGTCCATGCAATGCAGTATGCAAAGCAAAATTATGACATCACAATCCATGCAAAGCATCATTTAATGCAAAATTATGACATCACGATCCATGCAATGCAGTATGCAATGCAAAATTATGACATCACAATCCATGCAAAGCATCATTTAATGCAAAATTATGACATCACGATCCATGCAATGCAGTATGCAATGCAAAATTATGACATCATAATCCATGCAAAGCATCATTTAATGCAAAATTATGACATCACAATCCATGCAATGCAGTATGCAATGCACAATGATGACATCACAATCCAAGCAATGCAACATTTAATGCAAAATTATGACATCACGATCCATGCAATGCAGTATGCAATGCAAAAGTATGACATCATAATCCATGCAAAGCATCATTTAATGCAAAATTATGACATCACAATCCATGCAATGCAGTATGCAATGCAAAATTATGACATCACAATCCATGCAAAGCATCTTTTAAAGCAAAATTATGACATAACAATCCATGCAATGCAGTATGCAATGCAAAATTATGACATCACAATCTATGCAATGCAGTATGCAATGCAAAATTATGACATCATAATCCATGCAAAGCATCATTTAATGCAAAATTATGACATCACAATCCATGCAATGCAGTATGCAATGCAAAATTATGACATCACAATCCATGCAAAGCATCTTTTAAAGCAAAATTATGACATAACAATCCATGCAATGCAGTATGCAATGCAAAATTATGACATCACAATCCATGCAAAGCATCATTTAATGCAACATTTTGACATCACAATCCATGCAATGCAGTATGCAATGCAAAATTATGACATCACAATCCATGCAAAGCATCATTTAATGCAACATTATGACATCATAATCCATGCAAAGCATCATTTAATGCAAAATTATGACATCACAGTCCATGCAATGCAGTATGCAAAGCAAAATTATGACATCACAATCCATGCAATGCAGTATGCAATGCAAAATTATGACATCACAATCCATGCAAAGCATCTTTTAAAGCAAAATTATGACATAACAATCCATGCAATGCAGTATGCAATGCAAAATTATGACATCACAATCCATGCAAAGCATCATTTAATGCAACATTTTGACATCACAATCCATGCAATGCAGTATGCAATGCAAAATTATGACATCACAATCCATGCAAAGCATCATTTAATGCAACATTTTGACATCACAATCCATGCAATGCAGTATGCAATGCAAAATTATGACATCACAATCCATGCAAAGCATCTTTTAAAGCAAAATTATGACATAACAATCCATGCAATGCAGTATGCAATGCAAAATTATGACATCACAATCCATGCAAAGCATCATTTAATGCAACATTTTGACATCACAATCCATGCAATGCAGTATGCAATGCAAAATTATGACATCACAATCCATGCAAAGCATCATTTAATGCAACATTATGACATCATAATCCATGCAAAGCATCATTTAATGCAAAATTATGACATCACAGTCCATGCAATGCAGTATGCAAAGCAAAATTATGACATCACAATCCATGCAAAGCATCATTTAATGCAAAATTATGACATCACGATCCATGCAATGCAGTATGCAATGCAAAATTATGACATCACAATCCATGCAAAGCATCATTTAATGCAAAATTATGACATCACGATCCATGCAATGCAGTATGCAATGCAAAATTATGACATCATAATCCATGCAAAGCATCATTTAATGCAAAATTATGACATCACAATCCATGCAATGCAGTATGCAATGCACAATGATGACATCACAATCCAAGCAATGCAACATTTAATGCAAAATTATGACATCACGATCCATGCAATGCAGTATGCAATGCAAAAGTATGACATCATAATCCATGCAAAGCATCATTTAATGCAAAATTATGACATCACAATCCATGCAATGCAGTATGCAATGCAAAATTATGACATCACAATCCATGCAAAGCATCTTTTAAAGCAAAATTATGACATAACAATCCATGCAATGCAGTATGCAATGCAAAATTATGACATCACAATCTATGCAATGCAGTATGCAATGCAAAATTATGACATCATAATCCATGCAAAGCATCATTTAATGCAAAATTATGACATCACAATCCATGCAATGCAGTATGCAATGCAAAATTATGACATCACAATCCATGCAAAGCATCTTTTAAAGCAAAATTATGACATAACAATCCATGCAATGCAGTATGCAATGCAAAATTATGACATCACAATCCATGCAAAGCATCATTTAATGCAACATTTTGACATCACAATCCATGCAATGCAGTATGCAATGCAAAATTATGACATCACAATCCATGCAAAGCATCATTTAATGCAACATTATGACATCATAATCCATGCAAAGCATCATTTAATGCAAAATTATGACATCACAGTCCATGCAATGCAGTATGCAAAGCAAAATTATGACATCACAATCCATGCAATGCAGTATGCAATGCAAAATTATGACATCACAATCCATGCAAAGCATCTTTTAAAGCAAAATTATGACATAACAATCCATGCAATGCAGTATGCAATGCAAAATTATGACATCACAATCCATGCAAAGCATCATTTAATGCAACATTTTGACATCACAATCCATGCAATGCAGTATGCAATGCAAAATTATGACATCACAATCCATGCAAAGCATCATTTAATGCAACATTATGACATCATAATCCATGCAATGCAGTATGCAATGCAAAATTATGACATCACAATCCATGCAAAGCATCATTTAATGCAACATTATGACATCATAATCCATGCAAAGCATCATTTAATGCAAAATTATGACATCACAGTCCATGCAATGCAGTATGCAAAGCAAAATTATGACATCACAATCCATGCAATGCAGTATGCAATGCAAAATTATGACATCACAATCCATGCAAAGCATCTTTTAAAGCAAAATTATGACATAACAATCCATGCAATGCAGTATGCAATGCAAAATTATGACATCACAATCCATGCAAAGCATCATTTAATGCAACATTTTGACATCACAATCCATGCAATGCAGTATGCAATGCAAAATTATGACATCACAATCCATGCAAAGCATCATTTAATGCAACATTTTGACATCACAATCCATGCAATGCAGTATGCAATGCAAAATTATGACATCACAATCCATGCAAAGCATCTTTTAAAGCAAAATTATGACATAACAATCCATGCAATGCAGTATGCAATGCAAAATTATGACATCACAATCCATGCAAAGCATCATTTAATGCAACATTTTGACATCACAATCCATGCAATGCAGTATGCAATGCAAAATTATGACATCACAATCCATGCAAAGCATCATTTAATGCAACATTATGACATCATAATCCATGCAAAGCATCATTTAATGCAAAATTATGACATCACAGTCCATGCAATGCAGTATGCAAAGCAAAATTATGACATCACAATCCATGCAAAGCATCATTTAATGCAAAATTATGACATCACGATCCATGCAATGCAGTATGCAATGCAAAATTATGACATCACAATCCATGCAAAGCATCATTTAATGCAAAATTATGACATCACGATCCATGCAATGCAGTATGCAATGCAAAATTATGACATCATAATCCATGCAAAGCATCATTTAATGCAAAATTATGACATCACAATCCATGCAATGCAGTATGCAATGCACAATGATGACATCACAATCCAAGCAATGCAACATTTAATGCAAAATTATGACATCACGATCCATGCAATGCAGTATGCAATGCAAAAGTATGACATCATAATCCATGCAAAGCATCATTTAATGCAAAATTATGACATCACAATCCATGCAATGCAGTATGCAATGCAAAATTATGACATCACAATCCATGCAAAGCATCTTTTAAAGCAAAATTATGACATAACAATCCATGCAATGCAGTATGCAATGCAAAATTATGACATCACAATCTATGCAATGCAGTATGCAATGCAAAATTATGACATCATAATCCATGCAAAGCATCATTTAATGCAAAATTATGACATCACAATCCATGCAATGCAGTATGCAATGCAAAATTATGACATCACAATCCATGCAAAGCATCTTTTAAAGCAAAATTATGACATAACAATCCATGCAATGCAGTATGCAATGCAAAATTATGACATCACAATCCATGCAAAGCATCATTTAATGCAACATTTTGACATCACAATCCATGCAATGCAGTATGCAATGCAAAATTATGACATCACAATCCATGCAAAGCATCATTTAATGCAACATTATGACATCATAATCCATGCAAAGCATCATTTAATGCAAAATTATGACATCACAGTCCATGCAATGCAGTATGCAAAGCAAAATTATGACATCACAATCCATGCAATGCAGTATGCAATGCAAAATTATGACATCACAATCCATGCAAAGCATCTTTTAAAGCAAAATTATGACATAACAATCCATGCAATGCAGTATGCAATGCAAAATTATGACATCACAATCCATGCAAAGCATCATTTAATGCAACATTTTGACATCACAATCCATGCAATGCAGTATGCAATGCAAAATTATGACATCACAATCCATGCAAAGCATCTTTTAAAGCAAAATTATGACATAACAATCCATGCAATGCAGTATGCAATGCAAAATTATGACATCACAATCCATGCAAAGCATCATTTAATGCAACATTTTGACATCACAATCCATGCAATGCAGTATGCAATGCAAAATTATGACATCACAATCCATGCAAAGCATCATTTAATGCAACATTATGACATCATAATCCATGCAAAGCATCATTTAATGCAAAATTATGACATCACAGTCCATGCAATGCAGTATGCAAAGCAAAATTATGACATCACAATCCATGCAAAGCATCATTTAATGCAAAATTATGACATCACGATCCATGCAATGCAGTATGCAATGCAAAATTATGACATCACAATCCATGCAAAGCATCATTTAATGCAAAATTATGACATCACAGTCCATGCAATGCAGTATGCAAAGCAAAATTATGACATCACAATCCATGCAATGCAGTATGCAATGCAAAATTATGACATCACAATCCATGCAAAGCATCTTTTAAAGCAAAATTATGACATAACAATCCATGCAATGCAGTATGCAATGCAAAATTATGACATCACAATCCATGCAAAGCATCATTTAATGCAACATTTTGACATCACAATCCATGCAATGCAGTATGCAATGCAAAATTATGACATCACAATCCATGCAAAGCATCTTTTAAAGCAAAATTATGACATAACAATCCATGCAATGCAGTATGCAATGCAAAATTATGACATCACAATCCATGCAAAGCATCATTTAATGCAACATTTTGACATCACAATCCATGCAATGCAGTATGCAATGCAAAATTATGACATCACAATCCATGCAAAGCATCATTTAATGCAACATTATGACATCATAATCCATGCAAAGCATCATTTAATGCAAAATTATGACATCACAGTCCATGCAATGCAGTATGCAAAGCAAAATTATGACATCACAATCCATGCAAAGCATCATTTAATGCAAAATTATGACATCACGATCCATGCAATGCAGTATGCAATGCAAAATTATGACATCACAATCCATGCAAAGCATCATTTAATGCAAAATTATGACATCACGATCCATGCAATGCAGTATGCAATGCAAAATTATGACATCATAATCCATGCAAAGCATCATTTAATGCAAAATTATGACATCACAATCCATGCAATGCAGTATGCAAAGCAAAATTATGACATCACAATCCATGCAATGCAGTATGCAATGCAAAATTATGACATCACAATCCATGCAAAGCATCTTTTAAAGCAAAATTATGACATAACAATCCATGCAATGCAGTATGCAATGCAAAATTATGACATCACAATCCATGCAAAGCATCATTTAATGCAACATTTTGACATCACAATCCATGCAATGCAGTATGCAATGCAAAATTATGACATCACAATCCATGCAAAGCATCTTTTAAAGCAAAATTATGACATAACAATCCATGCAATGCAGTATGCAATGCAAAATTATGACATCACAATCCATGCAAAGCATCATTTAATGCAACATTTTGACATCACAATCCATGCAATGCAGTATGCAATGCAAAATTATGACATCACAATCCATGCAAAGCATCATTTAATGCAACATTATGACATCATAATCCATGCAAAGCATCATTTAATGCAAAATTATGACATCACAGTCCATGCAATGCAGTATGCAAAGCAAAATTATGACATCACAATCCATGCAAAGCATCATTTAATGCAAAATTATGACATCACGATCCATGCAATGCAGTATGCAATGCAAAATTATGACATCACAATCCATGCAAAGCATCATTTAATGCAAAATTATGACATCACGATCCATGCAATGCAGTATGCAATGCAAAATTATGACATCATAATCCATGCAAAGCATCATTTAATGCAAAATTATGACATCACAATCCATGCAATGCAGTATGCAATGCACAATGATGACATCACAATCCAAGCAATGCAACATTTAATGCAAAATTATGACATCACGATCCATGCAATGCAGTATGCAATGCAAAAGTATGACATCATAATCCATGCAAAGCATCATTTAATGCAAAATTATGACATCACAATCCATGCAATGCAGTATGCAATGCAAAATTATGACATCACAATCCATGCAAAGCATCTTTTAAAGCAAAATTATGACATAACAATCCATGCAATGCAGTATGCAATGCAAAATTATGACATCACAATCCATGCAAAGCATCATTTAATGCAACATTTTGACATCACAATCCATGCAATGCAGTATGCAATGCAAAATTATGACATCACAATCCATGCAAAGCATCATTTAATGCAACATTATGACATCATAATCCATGCAAAGCATCATTTAATGCAAAATTATGACATCACAGTCCATGCAATGCAGTATGCAAAGCAAAATTATGACATCACAATCCATGCAATGCAGTATGCAATGCAAAATTATGACATCACAATCCATGCAAAGCATCTTTTAAAGCAAAATTATGACATAACAATCCATGCAATGCAGTATGCAATGCAAAATTATGACATCACAATCCATGCAAAGCATCATTTAATGCAACATTTTGACATCACAATCCATGCAATGCAGTATGCAATGCAAAATTATGACATCACAATCCATGCAAAGCATCATTTAATGCAACATTATGACATCATAATCCATGCAAAGCATCATTTAATGCAAAATTATGACATCACAGTCCATGCAATGCAGTATGCAAAGCAAAATTATGACATCACAATCCATGCAAAGCATCATTTAATGCAAAATTATGACATCACGATCCATGCAATGCAGTATGCAATGCAAAATTATGACATCACAATCCATGCAAAGCATCATTTAATGCAAAATTATGACATCACGATCCATGCAATGCAGTATGCAATGCAAAATTATGACATCATAATCCATGCAAAGCATCATGTAATGCAAAATTATGACATCACAATCCATGCAATGCAGTATGCAATGCAAAATGATGACATCACAATCCAAGCAATGCAACATTTAATGCAACATTATGACATAACGATCCATGCAATGCAGTATGCAATGCAAAATTATGACATCATAATCCATGCAAAGCATCATTTAATGCAAAATTATGACATCACAATCCATGCAATGCAGTATGCAATGCAAAATTATGACATCACAATCCATGCAAAGCATCTTTTAAAGCAAAATTATGACATAACAATCCATGCAATGCAGTATGCAATGCAAAATTATGACATCACAATCCATGCAAAGCATCATTTAATGCAACATTTTGACATCACAATCCATGCAATGCAGTATGCAATGCAAAATTATGACATCACAATCCATGCAAAGCATCATTTAATGCAACATTATGACATCATAATCCATGCAAAGCATCATTTAATGCAAAATTATGACATCACAGTCCATGCAATGCAGTATGCAAAGCAAAATTATGACATCACAATCCATGCAATGCAGTATGCAATGCAAAATTATGACATCACAATCCATGCAAAGCATCATTTAATGCAACATTTTGACATCACAATCCATGCAATGCAGTATGCAATGCAAAATTATGACATCACAATCCATGCAAAGCATCATTTAATGCAACATTATGACATCATAATCCATGCAAAGCATCATTTAATGCAAAATTATGACATCACAGTCCATGCAATGCAGTATGCAAAGCAAAATTATGACATCACAATCCATGCAAAGCATCATGTAATGCAAAATTATGACATCACAATCCATGCAATGCAGTATGCAATGCAAAATGATGACATCACAATCCAAGCAATGCAACATTTAATGCAACATTATGACATCACGATCCATGCAATGCAGTATGCAATGCAAAATTATGACATCATAATCCATGCAAAGCATCATTTAATGCAAAATTATGACATCACAGTCCATGCAATGCAGTATGCAAAGCAAAATTATGACATCACAATCCATGCAAAGCATCATTTAATGCAAAATTATGACATCACGATCCATGCAATGCAGTATGCAATGCAAAATTATGACATCACAATCCATGCAAAGCATCATTTAATGCAAAATTATGACATCACGATCCATGCAATGCAGTATGCAATGCAAAATTATGACATCATAATCCATGCAAAGCATCATGTAATGCAAAATTATGACATCACAATCCATGCAATGCAGTATGCAATGCAAAATGATGACATCACAATCCAAGCAATGCAACATTTAATGCAACATTATGACATCACGATCCATGCAATGCAGTATGCAATGCAAAATTATGACATCATAATCCATGCAAAGCATCATTTAATGCAAAATTATGACATCACAATCCATGCAATGCAGTATGCAATGCAAAATTATGACATCACAATCCATGCAAAGCATCTTTTAAAGCAAAATTATGACATAACAATCCATGCAATGCAGTATGCAATGCAAAATTATGACATCACAATCCATGCAAAGCATCATTTAATGCAACATTTTGACATCACAATCCATGCAATGCAGTATGCAATGCAAAATTATGACATCACAATCCATGCAAAGCATCATTTAATGCAACATTATGACATCATAATCCATGCAAAGCATCATTTAATGCAAAATTATGACATCACAGTCCATGCAATGCAGTATGCAAAGCAAAATTATGACATCACAATCCATGCAATGCAGTATGCAATGCAAAATTATGACATCACAATCCATGCAAAGCATCTTTTAAAGCAAAATTATGACATAACAATCCATGCAATGCAGTATGCAATGCAAAATTATGACATCACAATCCATGCAAAGCATCATTTAATGCAACATTTTGACATCACAATCCATGCAATGCAGTATGCAATGCAAAATTATGACATCACAATCCATGCAAAGCATCATTTAATGCAACATTATGACATCATAATCCATGCAAAGCATCATTTAATGCAAAATTATGACATCACAGTCCATGCAATGCAGTATGCAAAGCAAAATTATGACATCACAATCCATGCAAAGCATCATGTAATGCAAAATTATGACATCACAATCCATGCAATGCAGTATGCAATGCAAAATGATGACATCACAATCCAAGCAATGCAACATTTAATGCAACATTATGACATCACGATCCATGCAATGCAGTATGCAATGCAAAATTATGACATCATAATCCATGCAAAGCATCATTTAATGCAAAATTATGACATCACAATCCATGCAATGCAGTATGCAATGCAAAATTATGACATCACAATCCATGCAAAGCATCTTTTAAAGCAAAATTATGACATAACAATCCATGCAATGCAGTATGCAATGCAAAATTATGACATCACAATCCATGCAAAGCATCATTTAATGCAACATTTTGACATCACAATCCATGCAATGCAGTATGCAATGCAAAATTATGACATCACAATCCATGCAAAGCATCATTTAATGCAACATTATGACATCATAATCCATGCAAAGCATCATTTAATGCAAAATTATGACATCACAGTCCATGCAATGCAGTATGCAAAGCAAAATTATGACATCACAATCCATGCAATGCAGTATGCAATGCAAAATTATGACATCACAATCCATGCAAAGCATCTTTTAAAGCAAAATTATGACATAACAATCCATGCAATGCAGTATGCAATGCAAAATTATGACATCACAATCCATGCAAAGCATCATTTAATGCAACATTTTGACATCACAATCCATGCAATGCAGTATGCAATGCAAAATTATGACATCACAATCCATGCAAAGCATCATTTAATGCAACATTATGACATCATAATCCATGCAAAGCATCATTTAATGCAAAATTATGACATCACAGTCCATGCAATGCAGTATGCAAAGCAAAATTATGACATCACAATCCATGCAAAGCATCATTTAATGCAAAATTATGACATCACGATCCATGCAATGCAGTATGCAATGCAAAATTATGACATCACAATCCATGCAAAGCATCATTTAATGCAAAATTATGACATCACGATCCATGCAATGCAGTATGCAATGCAAAATTATGACATCATAATCCATGCAAAGCATCATTTAATGCAAAATTATGACATCACAATCCATGCAATGCAGTATGCAATGCACAATGATGACATCACAATCCAAGCAATGCAACATTTAATGCAAAATTATGACATCACGATCCATGCAATGCAGTATGCAATGCAAAAGTATGACATCATAATCCATGCAAAGCATCATTTAATGCAAAATTATGACATCACAATCCATGCAATGCAGTATGCAATGCAAAATTATGACATCACAATCCATGCAAAGCATCTTTTAAAGCAAAATTATGACATAACAATCCATGCAATGCAGTATGCAATGCAAAATTATGACATCACAATCTATGCAATGCAGTATGCAATGCAAAATTATGACATCATAATCCATGCAAAGCATCATTTAATGCAAAATTATGACATCACAATCCATGCAATGCAGTATGCAATGCAAAATTATGACATCACAATCCATGCAAAGCATCTTTTAAAGCAAAATTATGACATAACAATCCATGCAATGCAGTATGCAATGCAAAATTATGACATCACAATCCATGCAAAGCATCATTTAATGCAACATTTTGACATCACAATCCATGCAATGCAGTATGCAATGCAAAATTATGACATCACAATCCATGCAAAGCATCATTTAATGCAACATTATGACATCATAATCCATGCAAAGCATCATTTAATGCAAAATTATGACATCACAGTCCATGCAATGCAGTATGCAAAGCAAAATTATGACATCACAATCCATGCAATGCAGTATGCAATGCAAAATTATGACATCACAATCCATGCAAAGCATCTTTTAAAGCAAAATTATGACATAACAATCCATGCAATGCAGTATGCAATGCAAAATTATGACATCACAATCCATGCAAAGCATCATTTAATGCAACATTTTGACATCACAATCCATGCAATGCAGTATGCAATGCAAAATTATGACATCACAATCCATGCAAAGCATCATTTAATGCAACATTATGACATCATAATCCATGCAAAGCATCATTTAATGCAAAATTATGACATCACAGTCCATGCAATGCAGTATGCAAAGCAAAATTATGACATCACAATCCATGCAAAGCATCATTTAATGCAAAATTATGACATCACGATCCATGCAATGCAGTATGCAATGCAAAATTATGACATCACAATCCATGCAAAGCATCATTTAATGCAAAATTATGACATCACGATCCATGCAATGCAGTATGCAATGCAAAATTATGACATCATAATCCATGCAAAGCATCATTTAATGCAAAATTATGACATCACAATCCATGCAATGCAGTATGCAATGCACAATGATGACATCACAATCCAAGCAATGCAACATTTAATGCAAAATTATGACATCACGATCCATGCAATGCAGTATGCAATGCAAAAGTATGACATCATAATCCATGCAAAGCATCATTTAATGCAAAATTATGACATCACAATCCATGCAATGCAGTATGCAATGCAAAATTATGACATCACAATCCATGCAAAGCATCTTTTAAAGCAAAATTATGACATAACAATCCATGCAATGCAGTATGCAATGCAAAATTATGACATCACAATCCATGCAAAGCATCATTTAATGCAACATTTTGACATCACAATCCATGCAATGCAGTATGCAATGCAAAATTATGACATCACAATCCATGCAAAGCATCATTTAATGCAACATTATGACATCATAATCCATGCAAAGCATCATTTAATGCAAAATTATGACATCACAGTCCATGCAATGCAGTATGCAAAGCAAAATTATGACATCACAATCCATGCAATGCAGTATGCAATGCAAAATTATGACATCACAATCCATGCAAAGCATCTTTTAAAGCAAAATTATGACATAACAATCCATGCAATGCAGTATGCAATGCAAAATTATGACATCACAATCCATGCAAAGCATCATTTAATGCAACATTTTGACATCACAATCCATGCAATGCAGTATGCAATGCAAAATTATGACATCACAATCCATGCAAAGCATCATTTAATGCAACATTATGACATCATAATCCATGCAAAGCATCATTTAATGCAAAATTATGACATCACAGTCCATGCAATGCAGTATGCAAAGCAAAATTATGACATCACAATCCATGCAAAGCATCATGTAATGCAAAATTATGACATCACAATCCATGCAATGCAGTATGCAATGCAAAATGATGACATCACAATCCAAGCAATGCAACATTTAATGCAACATTATGACATCACGATCCATGCAATGCAGTATGCAATGCAAAATTATGACATCATAATCCATGCAAAGCATCATTTAATGCAAAATTATGACATCACAATCCATGCAATGCAGTATGCAATGCAAAATTATGACATCACAATCCATGCAAAGCATCTTTTAAAGCAAAATTATGACATAACAATCCATGCAATGCAGTATGCAATGCAAAATTATGACATCACAATCCATGCAAAGCATCATTTAATGCAACATTTTGACATCACAATCCATGCAATGCAGTATGCAATGCAAAATTATGACATCACAATCCATGCAAAGCATCATTTAATGCAACATTATGACATCATAATCCATGCAAAGCATCATTTAATGCAAAATTATGACATCACAGTCCATGCAATGCAGTATGCAAAGCAAAATTATGACATCACAATCCATGCAAAGCATCATTTAATGCAAAATTATGACATCACGATCCATGCAATGCAGTATGCAATGCAAAATTATGACATCACAATCCATGCAAAGCATCATTTAATGCAAAATTATGACATCACGATCCATGCAATGCAGTATGCAATGCAAAATTATGACATCATAATCCATGCAAAGCATCATTTAATGCAAAATTATGACATCACAATCCATGCAATGCAGTATGCAATGCACAATGATGACATCACAATCCAAGCAATGCAACATTTAATGCAAAATTATGACATCACGATCCATGCAATGCAGTATGCAATGCAAAAGTATGACATCATAATCCATGCAAAGCATCATTTAATGCAAAATTATGACATCACAGTCCATGCAATGCAGTATGCAATGCAAAATTATGACATCACAATCCATGCAAAGCATCTTTTAAAGCAAAATTATGACATAACAATCCATGCAATGCAGTATGCAATGCAAAATTATGACATCACAATCTATGCAATGCAGTATGCAATGCAAAATTATGACATCATAATCCATGCAAAGCATCATTTAATGCAAAATTATGACATCACAATCCATGCAATGCAGTATGCAATGCAAAATTATGACATCATAATCCATGCAAAGCATCATTTAATGCAAAATTCTGACATCACGATCCATGCAATGCAGTATGCAATGCAAAATTATGACATCACATTCCGTGCAATGCAGTATGCAATGCAAAATTATGACATCACAATCCATGCAAAGCATCATTTAATGCAAAATTCTGACATCACGATCCATGCAATGCAGTATGCAATGCAAAATTATGACATCACATTCCGTGCAATGCAGTATGCAATGCAAAATTATGACATCATAATCCATGCAAAGCATCATTTAATGCAAAATTATGACATCACATTCCATGCAATGCAGTATGCAATGCAAAATTATGACATCACATTCCGTGCAATGCAGTATGCAATGCAAAATTATGACATCATAATCCATGCAAAGCATCATTTAATGCAAAATTATGACATCACATTCCATGCAATGCAGTATGCAATGCAAAATTATGACATCACAATCCATGCAAAGCATCATTTAATGCAAAATTATGACATCACAATCCATGCAATGCAGTATGCAATGCAAAATTATGACATCACAATCCATGCAATGCAGTATGCAATGCAAAATTATGACATCATAATTCATGCAAAGCATCATTTAATGCAAAATTATGACATCACAATCTACGCAATGCAGTATGCAATGCAAAATTATGACATCATAATCCATGCAAAGCATATTTTAATGCAAAATTATGACATCACAATCCATGCAATGCAGTATGCAATGCAAAATTATGACATAACAATCCATGCAATGCAGTATGCAATGCAAAATTATGACATCATAATCCATGCAAAGCATCATTTAATGCAAAATTATGACATCACAATCCATGCAATGCAGTATGCAATGCAAAATGATGACATCACAATCCAAGCAATGCAACATTTAATGCAAAATTATGACATCACACTCCATGCAATGCAGTATGCAATGCAAAATTATGACATCACAATCCATGCAAAGCATCATTTCATGCAAAATTATGACATCACGATCCATGCAATGCATTATGCAATGCAAAATTATGACATCACAATCCATGCAATGCAGTATGCAATGCAAAATTATGACATCACAATCCGTGCAATGCAGTATGCAATGCAAAATTATGACATCATAATCCAAGCAAAGCATCATTTAATGCAAAATTATGACATCACATTCCATGCAATGCAGTATGCAATGCAAAATTTTGACATCACAATCCATGCAATGCAGTATGCAATGCAAAATTATGACATTATAATTCATGCAAAGCATCATATAATGCAAAATTATGACATCACAATACATGCAATGCAGTATGCAAAGCAAAATTATGACATCACAATCCATGCAAAGCATCATTTAATGCAAAATTATGACATCACAATCCATGCAATGCAGTATGAAATGCAAAATTATGACATCAAAATCCATGCAAAGCATCATTTAATGCAAAAATATGACATCACAATCCAAGCAAAGCATCATTTAATGCAAAATTTTGACATCACAATCCAAGCAATGCAACATTTACTGCAAAATATGACATCACAATCCATGCAATGCAGTATGCAATGCACAATTATGACATCACAATCCATGCAATGCAGTATGCAATGCAAAATTATGACATCATAATCCATGCAAAGCTTCATTTAATGCAAAATTATGACATCACAATCCATGCAATGCAGTATGCAATGCAAAATTATGACATCACAATCCATGCAATGCAGTATGCAATGCAAAATTATGATATCATAATCCATGCAAAGCATCATGTAATGCAAAATTATGACATCACAATCTACGCAATGCAGTATGCAATGCAAAATTATGACATCATAATCCATGCAAAGCATATTTTAATGCAAAATTATGACATCACAATCCATGCAATGCAGTATGCAAAGCAAAATTATGACATCACAATCCATGCAAAGCATCATTTAATGCAAAATTATGACATCACAATCCATGCAATGCAGTATGCAATGCAAAATTATGACATCAAAATCCATGCAATGCAGTATGCAATGCAAAATTATGACATCATAATCCATGCAAAGCTTCATTTAATGCAAAATTATGACATCACAATCCATGCAATGCAGTATGCAATGCAAAATTATGACATCACAATCCATGCAATGCAGTATGCAATGCAAAATTATGATATCATAATCCATGCAAAGCATCATGTAATGCAAAATTATGACATCACGATCCATGCAATGCAGTATGCAATGCAAAATTATGACACCACAATTCATGCAAAGCATCATTTACTGCAAAATATGACATCACAATCCATGCAATGCAGTATGCAATGCACAATTATGACATCACAATCCATGCAATGCAGTATGCAATGCAAAATTATGACATCATAATCCATGCAAAGCTTCATTTAATGCACAATTATGACATCACAATCCATGCAATGCAGTATGCAATGCAAAATGATGACATCACAATCCAAGCAATGCAACATTTAATGCAAAATTATGACATCACACTCCATGCAATGCAGTATGCAATGCAAAATTATGACATCACAATCCATGCAAAGCATCATTTCATGCAAAATTATGACATCACGATCCATGCAATGCATTATGCAATGCAAAATTATGACATCACAATCCATGCAATGCAGTATGCAATGCAAAATTATGACATCACAATCCGTGCAATGCAGTATGCAATGCAAAATTATGACATCATAATCCAAGCAAAGCATCATTTAATGCAAAATTATGACATCACATTCCATGCAATGCAGTATGCAATGCAAAATTTTGACATCACAATCCATGCAATGCAGTATGCAATGCAAAATTATGACATTATAATTCATGCAAAGCATCATATAATGCAAAATTATGACATCACAATCCATGCAATGCAGTATGCAAAGCAAAATTATGACATCACAATCCATGCAAAGCATCATTTAATGCAAAATTATGACATCACAATCCATGCAATGCAGTATGAAATGCAAAATTATGACATCACAATCCATGCAATGCAGTATGCAATGCAAAATTATGACATCACAATCCATGCAATGCAGTATGCAAAGCAAAATTATGACATCATAATCCATGCAAAGCATCATTTAATGCAAAATTATGACATCACAATCCATGCAATGCAGTATGAAATGCAAAATTATGACATCACAATCCATGCAATGCAGTATGCAATGCAAAATTATGACATCACAATCCATGCAATGCAGTATGCAAAGCAAAATTATGACATCACAATCCATGCAAAGCATCATTTAATGCAAAATTATGACATCACGATCCATGCAATGCAGTATGTAATGCAAAATTATGACATCACAATCCATGCAATGCAGTATGCAATGCAAAATTATGACATCACAATCCATGCAATGCAGTATGCAATGCAAAATTATGACATCATAATTCATGCAAAGCATCATTTAATGCAAAATTATGACATCACAATCCACGCAATGCAGTATGCAATGCAAAATTATGACATCATAATCTACGCAATGCAGTATGCAATGCAAAATTATGACATCATAATCCATGCAAAGCATCATTTAATGCAAAATTATGACATCACAATCCATGCAATGAAGTATGCAATGCAAAATTATGACATCACAATCCATGCAATGCAGTATGCAATGCAAAATTATGACATCATAATCCATGCAAAGCTTCATTTAATGCAAAATTATGACATCACAATCCATGCAATGCAGTATGCAAAGCAAAATTATGACATCACAATCCATGCAAAGCATCATTTAATGCAAAATTATGACATCACAATCCATGCAATGCAGTATGCAATGCAAAATTATGACATCAAAATCCATGCAATGCAGTATGCAATGCAAAATTATGATATCATAATCCATGCAAAGCATCATGTAATGCAAAATTATGACATCACGATCCATGCAATGCAGTATGCAATGCAAAATTATGACACCACAATTCATGCAAAGCATCATTTACTGCAAAATATGACATCACAATCCATGCAATGCAGTATGCAATGCACAATTATGACATCACAATCCATGCAATGCAGTATGCAATGCAAAATTATGACATCATAATCCATGCAAAGCTTCATTTAATGCAAAATTATGACATCACAATCCATGCAATGCAGTATGCAATGCAAAATGATGACATCACAATCCAAGCAATGCAACATTTAATGCAAAATTATGACATCACACTCCATGCAATGCAGTATGCAATGCAAAATTATGACATCACAATCCATGCAAAGCATCATTTCATGCAAAATTATGACATCACGATCCATGCAATGCATTATGCAATGCAAAATTATGACATCACAATCCATGCAATGCAGTATGCAATGCAAAATTATGACATCACAATCCGTGCAATGCAGTATGCAATGCAAAATTATGACATCATAATCCAAGCAAAGCATCATTTAATGCAAAATTATGACATCACATTCCATGCAATGCAGTATGCAATGCAAAATTTTGACATCACAATCCATGCAATGCAGTATGCAATGCAAAATTATGACATTATAATTCATGCAAAGCATCATATAATGCAAAATTATGACATCACAATCCATGCAATGCAGTATGCAAAGCAAAATTATGACATCACAATCCATGCAAAGCATCATTTAATGCAAAATTATGACATCACAATCCATGCAATGCAGTATGAAATGCAAAATTATGACATCAAAATCCATGCAAAGCATCATTTAATGCAAAAATATGACATCACAATCCAAGCAAAGCATCACTTAATGCAAAATTTTGACATCACAATCCAAGCAATGCAACATTTACTGCAAAATATGACATCACAATCCATGCAATGCAGTATGCAATGCACAATTATGACATCACAATCCATGCAATGCAGTATGCAATGCAAAATTATGACATCATAATCCATGCAAAGCTTCATTTAATGCAAAATTATGACATCACAATCCATGCAATGCAGTATGCAATGCAAAATTATGACATCACAATCCATGCAATGCAGTATGCAATGCAAAATTATGACATCATAATCCATGCAAAGCTTCATTTAATGCAAAATTATGACATCACAATCCATGCAATGCAGTATGCAAAGCAAAATTATGACATCACAATCCATGCAAAGCATCATTTAATGCAAAATTATGACATCACAATCCATGCAATGCAGTATGCAATGCAAAATTATGACATCAAAATCCATGCAATGCAGTATGCAATGCAAAATTATGACATCACAATCCATGCAAAGCATCATGTAATGCAAAATTATGACATCACAGTCCATGCAATGCAGTATGCAAAGCAAAATTATGACATCACAATCCATGCAAAGCATCATGTAATGCAAAATTATGACATCACAATCCATGCAATGCAGTATGCAATGCAAAATGATGACATCACAATCCAAGCAATGCAACATTTAATGCAACATTATGACATCACGATCCATGCAATGCAGTATGCAATGCAAAATTATGACATCATAATCCATGCAAAGCATCATTTAATGCAAAATTATGACATCACAATCCATGCAATGCAGTATGCAATGCAAAATTATGACATCACAATCCATGCAAAGCATCTTTTAAAGCAAAATTATGACATAACAATCCATGCAATGCAGTATGCAATGCAAAATTATGACATCACAATCCATGCAAAGCATCATTTAATGCAACATTTTGACATCACAATCCATGCAATGCAGTATGCAATGCAAAATTATGACATCACAATCCATGCAAAGCATCATTTAATGCAACATTATGACATCATAATCCATGCAAAGCATCATTTAATGCAAAATTATGACATCACAGTCCATGCAATGCAGTATGCAAAGCAAAATTATGACATCACAATCCATGCAATGCAGTATGCAATGCAAAATTATGACATCACAATCCATGCAAAGCATCTTTTAAAGCAAAATTATGACATAACAATCCATGCAATGCAGTATGCAATGCAAAATTATGACATCACAATCCATGCAAAGCATCATTTAATGCAACATTTTGACATCACAATCCATGCAATGCAGTATGCAATGCAAAATTATGACATCACAATCCATGCAAAGCATCATTTAATGCAACATTATGACATCATAATCCATGCAAAGCATCATTTAATGCAAAATTATGACATCACAGTCCATGCAATGCAGTATGCAAAGCAAAATTATGACATCACAATCCATGCAAAGCATCATTTAATGCAAAATTATGACATCACGATCCATGCAATGCAGTATGCAATGCAAAATTATGACATCACAATCCATGCAAAGCATCATTTAATGCAAAATTATGACATCACGATCCATGCAATGCAGTATGCAATGCAAAATTATGACATCATAATCCATGCAAAGCATCATTTAATGCAAAATTATGACATCACAATCCATGCAATGCAGTATGCAATGCACAATGATGACATCACAATCCAAGCAATGCAACATTTAATGCAAAATTATGACATCACGATCCATGCAATGCAGTATGCAATGCAAAAGTATGACATCATAATCCATGCAAAGCATCATTTAATGCAAAATTATGACATCACAGTCCATGCAATGCAGTATGCAATGCAAAATTATGACATCACAATCCATGCAAAGCATCTTTTAAAGCAAAATTATGACATAACAATCCATGCAATGCAGTATGCAATGCAAAATTATGACATCACAATCTATGCAATGCAGTATGCAATGCAAAATTATGACATCATAATCCATGCAAAGCATCATTTAATGCAAAATTATGACATCACAATCCATGCAATGCAGTATGCAATGCAAAATTATGACATCATAATCCATGCAAAGCATCATTTAATGCAAAATTCTGACATCACGATCCATGCAATGCAGTATGCAATGCAAAATTATGACATCACATTCCGTGCAATGCAGTATGCAATGCAAAATTATGACATCACAATCCATGCAAAGCATCATTTAATGCAAAATTCTGACATCACGATCCATGCAATGCAGTATGCAATGCAAAATTATGACATCACATTCCGTGCAATGCAGTATGCAATGCAAAATTATGACATCATAATCCATGCAAAGCATCATTTAATGCAAAATTATGACATCACATTCCATGCAATGCAGTATGCAATGCAAAATTATGACATCACATTCCGTGCAATGCAGTATGCAATGCAAAATTATGACATCATAATCCATGCAAAGCATCATTTAATGCAAAATTATGACATCACATTCCATGCAATGCAGTATGCAATGCAAAATTATGACATCACAATCCATGCAAAGCATCATTTAATGCAAAATTATGACATCACAATCCATGCAATGCAGTATGCAATGCAAAATTATGACATCACAATCCATGCAATGCAGTATGCAATGCAAAATTATGACATCATAATTCATGCAAAGCATCATTTAATGCAAAATTATGACATCACAATCTACGCAATGCAGTATGCAATGCAAAATTATGACATCATAATCCATGCAAAGCATATTTTAATGCAAAATTATGACATCACAATCCATGCAATGCAGTATGCAATGCAAAATTATGACATAACAATCCATGCAATGCAGTATGCAATGCAAAATTATGACATCATAATCCATGCAAAGCATCATTTAATGCAAAATTATGACATCACAATCCATGCAATGCAGTATGCAATGCAAAATGATGACATCACAATCCAAGCAATGCAACATTTAATGCAAAATTATGACATCACACTCCATGCAATGCAGTATGCAATGCAAAATTATGACATCACAATCCATGCAAAGCATCATTTCATGCAAAATTATGACATCACGATCCATGCAATGCATTATGCAATGCAAAATTATGACATCACAATCCATGCAATGCAGTATGCAATGCAAAATTATGACATCACAATCCGTGCAATGCAGTATGCAATGCAAAATTATGACATCATAATCCAAGCAAAGCATCATTTAATGCAAAATTATGACATCACATTCCATGCAATGCAGTATGCAATGCAAAATTTTGACATCACAATCCATGCAATGCAGTATGCAATGCAAAATTATGACATTATAATTCATGCAAAGCATCATATAATGCAAAATTATGACATCACAATACATGCAATGCAGTATGCAAAGCAAAATTATGACATCACAATCCATGCAAAGCATCATTTAATGCAAAATTATGACATCACAATCCATGCAATGCAGTATGAAATGCAAAATTATGACATCAAAATCCATGCAAAGCATCATTTAATGCAAAAATATGACATCACAATCCAAGCAAAGCATCATTTAATGCAAAATTTTGACATCACAATCCAAGCAATGCAACATTTACTGCAAAATATGACATCACAATCCATGCAATGCAGTATGCAATGCACAATTATGACATCACAATCCATGCAATGCAGTATGCAATGCAAAATTATGACATCATAATCCATGCAAAGCTTCATTTAATGCAAAATTATGACATCACAATCCATGCAATGCAGTATGCAATGCAAAATTATGACATCACAATCCATGCAATGCAGTATGCAATGCAAAATTATGATATCATAATCCATGCAAAGCATCATGTAATGCAAAATTATGACATCACAATCTACGCAATGCAGTATGCAATGCAAAATTATGACATCATAATCCATGCAAAGCATATTTTAATGCAAAATTATGACATCACAATCCATGCAATGCAGTATGCAAAGCAAAATTATGACATCACAATCCATGCAAAGCATCATTTAATGCAAAATTATGACATCACAATCCATGCAATGCAGTATGCAATGCAAAATTATGACATCAAAATCCATGCAATGCAGTATGCAATGCAAAATTATGACATCATAATCCATGCAAAGCTTCATTTAATGCAAAATTATGACATCACAATCCATGCAATGCAGTATGCAATGCAAAATTATGACATCACAATCCATGCAATGCAGTATGCAATGCAAAATTATGATATCATAATCCATGCAAAGCATCATGTAATGCAAAATTATGACATCACGATCCATGCAATGCAGTATGCAATGCAAAATTATGACACCACAATTCATGCAAAGCATCATTTACTGCAAAATATGACATCACAATCCATGCAATGCAGTATGCAATGCACAATTATGACATCACAATCCATGCAATGCAGTATGCAATGCAAAATTATGACATCATAATCCATGCAAAGCTTCATTTAATGCAAAATTATGACATCACAATCCATGCAATGCAGTATGCAATGCAAAATGATGACATCACAATCCAAGCAATGCAACATTTAATGCAAAATTATGACATCACACTCCATGCAATGCAGTATGCAATGCAAAATTATGACATCACAATCCATGCAAAGCATCATTTCATGCAAAATTATGACATCACGATCCATGCAATGCATTATGCAATGCAAAATTATGACATCACAATCCATGCAATGCAGTATGCAATGCAAAATTATGACATCACAATCCGTGCAATGCAGTATGCAATGCAAAATTATGACATCATAATCCAAGCAAAGCATCATTTAATGCAAAATTATGACATCACATTCCATGCAATGCAGTATGCAATGCAAAATTTTGACATCACAATCCATGCAATGCAGTATGCAATGCAAAATTATGACATTATAATTCATGCAAAGCATCATATAATGCAAAATTATGACATCACAATCCATGCAATGCAGTATGCAAAGCAAAATTATGACATCACAATCCATGCAAAGCATCATTTAATGCAAAATTATGACATCACAATCCATGCAATGCAGTATGAAATGCAAAATTATGACATCACAATCCATGCAATGCAGTATGCAATGCAAAATTATGACATCACAATCCATGCAATGCAGTATGCAAAGCAAAATTATGACATCATAATCCATGCAAAGCATCATTTAATGCAAAATTATGACATCACAATCCATGCAATGCAGTATGAAATGCAAAATTATGACATCACAATCCATGCAATGCAGTATGCAATGCAAAATTATGACATCACAATCCATGCAATGCAGTATGCAAAGCAAAATTATGACATCACAATCCATGCAAAGCATCATTTAATGCAAAATTATGACATCACGATCCATGCAATGCAGTATGTAATGCAAAATTATGACATCACAATCCATGCAATGCAGTATGCAATGCAAAATTATGACATCACAATCCATGCAATGCAGTATGCAATGCAAAATTATGACATCATAATTCATGCAAAGCATCATTTAATGCAAAATTATGACATCACAATCCACGCAATGCAGTATGCAATGCAAAATTATGACATCATAATCTACGCAATGCAGTATGCAATGCAAAATTATGACATCATAATCCATGCAAAGCATCATTTAATGCAAAATTATGACATCACAATCCATGCAATGAAGTATGCAATGCAAAATTATGACATCACAATCCATGCAATGCAGTATGCAATGCAAAATTATGACATCATAATCCATGCAAAGCTTCATTTAATGCAAAATTATGACATCACAATCCATGCAATGCAGTATGCAAAGCAAAATTATGACATCACAATCCATGCAAAGCATCATTTAATGCAAAATTATGACATCACAATCCATGCAATGCAGTATGCAATGCAAAATTATGACATCAAAATCCATGCAATGCAGTATGCAATGCAAAATTATGACATCATAATCCATGCAAAGCTTCATTTAATGCAAAATTATGACATCACAATCCATGCAATGCAGTATGCAATGCAAAATTATGACATCACAATCCATGCAATGCAGTATGCAATGCAAAATTATGATATCATAATCCATGCAAAGCATCATGTAATGCAAAATTATGACATCACGATCCATGCAATGCAGTATGCAATGCAAAATTATGACACCACAATTCATGCAAAGCATCATTTACTGCAAAATATGACATCACAATCCATGCAATGCAGTATGCAATGCACAATTATGACATCACAATCCATGCAATGCAGTATGCAATGCAAAATTATGACATCATAATCCATGCAAAGCTTCATTTAATGCAAAATTATGACATCACAATCCATGCAATGCAGTATGCAATGCAAAATGATGACATCACAATCCAAGCAATGCAACATTTAATGCAAAATTATGACATCACACTCCATGCAATGCAGTATGCAATGCAAAATTATGACATCACAATCCATGCAAAGCATCATTTCATGCAAAATTATGACATCACGATCCATGCAATGCATTATGCAATGCAAAATTATGACATCACAATCCATGCAATGCAGTATGCAATGCAAAATTATGACATCACAATCCGTGCAATGCAGTATGCAATGCAAAATTATGACATCATAATCCAAGCAAAGCATCATTTAATGCAAAATTATGACATCACATTCCATGCAATGCAGTATGCAATGCAAAATTTTGACATCACAATCCATGCAATGCAGTATGCAATGCAAAATTATGACATTATAATTCATGCAAAGCATCATATAATGCAAAATTATGACATCACAATCCATGCAATGCAGTATGCAAAGCAAAATTATGACATCACAATCCATGCAAAGCATCATTTAATGCAAAATTATGACATCACAATCCATGCAATGCAGTATGAAATGCAAAATTATGACATCAAAATCCATGCAAAGCATCATTTAATGCAAAAATATGACATCACAATCCAAGCAAAGCATCACTTAATGCAAAATTTTGACATCACAATCCAAGCAATGCAACATTTACTGCAAAATATGACATCACAATCCATGCAATGCAGTATGCAATGCACAATTATGACATCACAATCCATGCAATGCAGTATGCAATGCAAAATTATGACATCATAATCCATGCAAAGCTTCATTTAATGCAAAATTATGACATCACAATCCATGCAATGCAGTATGCAATGCAAAATTATGACATCACAATCCATGCAATGCAGTATGCAATGCAAAATTATGACATCATAATCCATGCAAAGCTTCATTTAATGCAAAATTATGACATCACAATCCATGCAATGCAGTATGCAAAGCAAAATTATGACATCACAATCCATGCAAAGCATCATTTAATGCAAAATTATGACATCACAATCCATGCAATGCAGTATGCAATGCAAAATTATGACATCAAAATCCATGCAATGCAGTATGCAATGCAAAATTATGACATCATAATCCATGCAAAGCTTCATTTAATGCAAAATTATGACATCACAATCCATGCAATGCAGTATGCAATGCAAAATTATGACATCACAATCCATGCAATGCAGTATGCAATGCAAAATTATGATATCATAATCCATGCAAAGCATCATGTAATGCAAAATTATGACATCACGATCCATGCAATGCAGTATGCAATGCAAAATTATGACACCACAATTCATGCAAAGCATCATTTACTGCAAAATATGACATCACAATCCATGCAATGCAGTATGCAATGCACAATTATGACATCACAATCCATGCAATGCAGTATGCAATGCAAAATTATGACATCATAATCCATGCAAAGCTTCATTTAATGCAAAATTATGACATCACAATCCATGCAATGCAGTATGCAATGCAAAATGATGACATCACAATCCAAGCAATGCAACATTTAATGCAAAATTATGACATCACACTCCATGCAATGCAGTATGCAATGCAAAATTATGACATCACAATCCATGCAAAGCATCATTTCATGCAAAATTATGACATCACGATCCATGCAATGCATTATGCAATGCAAAATTATGACATCACAATCCATGCAATGCAGTATGCAATGCAAAATTATGACATCACAATCCGTGCAATGCAGTATGCAATGCAAAATTATGACATCATAATCCAAGCAAAGCATCATTTAATGCAAAATTATGACATCACATTCCATGCAATGCAGTATGCAATGCAAAATTTTGACATCACAATCCATGCAATGCAGTATGCAATGCAAAATTATGACATTATAATTCATGCAAAGCATCATATAATGCAAAATTATGACATCACAATCCATGCAATGCAGTATGCAAAGCAAAATTATGACATCACAATCCATGCAAAGCATCATTTAATGCAAAATTATGACATCACAATCCATGCAATGCAGTATGAAATGCAAAATTATGACATCAAAATCCATGCAAAGCATCATTTAATGCAAAAATATGACATCACAATCCAAGCAAAGCATCACTTAATGCAAAATTTTGACATCACAATCCAAGCAATGCAACATTTACTGCAAAATATGACATCACAATCCATGCAATGCAGTATGCAATGCACAATTATGACATCACAATCCATGCAATGCAGTATGCAATGCAAAATTATGACATCATAATCCATGCAAAGCTTCATTTAATGCAAAATTATGACATCACAATCCATGCAATGCAGTATGCAATGCAAAATTATGACATCACAATCCATGCAATGCAGTATGCAATGCAAAATTATGACATCACAATCCATGCAATGCAGTATGCAAAGCAAAATTATGACATCACAATCCATGCAAAGCATCATTTAATGCAAAATTATGACATCACGATCCATGCAATGCAGTATGCAATGCAAAATTATGACATCACAATCCATGCAAAGCATCATTTAATGCAAAATTATGACATCACGATCCATGCAATGCAGTATGCAATGCAAAATTATGACATCATAATCCATGCAAAGCATCATTTAATGCAAAATTATGACATCACAATCCATGCAATGCAGTATGCAATGCAAAATTATGACATCAAAATCCATGCAATGCAGTATGCAATGCAAAATTATGACATCATAATCCATGCAAAGCTTCATTTAATGCAAAATTATGACATCACAATCCATGCAATGCAGTATGCAATGCAAAATTATGACATCACAATCCATGCAATGCAGTATGCAATGCAAAATTATGATATCATAATCCATGCAAAGCATCATGTAATGCAAAATTATGACATCACGATCCATGCAATGCAGTATGCAATGCAAAATTATGACACCACAATTCATGCAAAGCATCATTTACTGCAAAATATGACATCACAATCCATGCAATGCAGTATGCAATGCACAATTATGACATCACAATCCATGCAATGCAGTATGCAATGCAAAATTATGACATCATAATCCATGCAAAGCTTCATTTAATGCAAAATTATGACATCACAATCCATGCAATGCAGTATGCAATGCAAAATGATGACATCACAATCCAAGCAATGCAACATTTAATGCAAAATTATGACATCACACTCCATGCAATGCAGTATGCAATGCAAAATTATGACATCACAATCCATGCAAAGCATCATTTCATGCAAAATTATGACATCACGATCCATGCAATGCATTATGCAATGCAAAATTATGACATCACAATTCATGCAATGCAGTATGCAATGCAAAATTATGACATCACAATCCGTGCAATGCAGTATGCAATGCAAAATTATGACATCATAATCCAAGCAAAGCATCATTTAATGCAAAATTATGACATCACATTCCATGCAATGCAGTATGCAATGCAAAATTTTGACATCACAATCCATGCAATGCAGTATGCAATGCAAAATTATGACATTATAATTCATGCAAAGCATCATATAATGCAAAATTATGACATCACAATCCATGCAATGCAGTATGCAAAGCAAAATTATGACATCACAATCCATGCAAAGCATCATTTAATGCAAAATTATGACATCACAATCCATGCAATGCAGTATGAAATGCAAAATTATGACATCAAAATCCATGCAAAGCATCATTTAATGCAAAAATATGACATCACAATCCAAGCAAAGCATCACTTAATGCAAAATTTTGACATCACAATCCAAGCAATGCAACATTTACTGCAAAATATGACATCACAATCCATGCAATGCAGTATGCAATGCACAATTATGACATCACAATCCATGCAATGCAGTATGCAATGCAAAATTATGACATCATAATCCATGCAAAGCTTCATTTAATGCAAAATTATGACATCACAATCCATGCAATGCAGTATGCAATGCAAAATTATGACATCACAATCCATGCAATGCAGTATGCAATGCAAAATTATGACATCATAATCCATGCAAAGCTTCATTTAATGCAAAATTATGACATCACAATCCATGCAATGCAGTATGCAAAGCAAAATTATGACATCACAATCCATGCAAAGCATCATTTAATGCAAAATTATGACATCACAATCCATGCAATGCAGTATGCAATGCAAAATTATGACATCAAAATCCATGCAATGCAGTATGCAATGCAAAATTATGACATCATAATCCATGCAAAGCTTCATTTAATGCAAAATTATGACATCACAATCCATGCAATGCAGTATGCAATGCAAAATTATGACATCACAATCCATGCAATGCAGTATGCAATGCAAAATTATGATATCATAATCCATGCAAAGCATCATGTAATGCAAAATTATGACATCACGATCCATGCAATGCAGTATGCAATGCAAAATTATGACACCACAATTCATGCAAAGCATCATTTACTGCAAAATATGACATCACAATCCATGCAATGCAGTATGCAATGCACAATTATGACATCACAATCCATGCAATGCAGTATGCAATGCAAAATTATGACATCATAATCCATGCAAAGCTTCATTTAATGCAAAATTATGACATCACAATCCATGCAATGCAGTATGCAATGCAAAATGATGACATCACAATCCAAGCAATGCAACATTTAATGCAAAATTATGACATCACACTCCATGCAATGCAGTATGCAATGCAAAATTATGACATCACAATCCATGCAAAGCATCATTTCATGCAAAATTATGACATCACGATCCATGCAATGCATTATGCAATGCAAAATTATGACATCACAATCCATGCAATGCAGTATGCAATGCAAAATTATGACATCACAATCCGTGCAATGCAGTATGCAATGCAAAATTATGACATCATAATCCAAGCAAAGCATCATTTAATGCAAAATTATGACATCACATTCCATGCAATGCAGTATGCAATGCAAAATTTTGACATCACAATCCATGCAATGCAGTATGCAATGCAAAATTATGACATTATAATTCATGCAAAGCATCATATAATGCAAAATTATGACATCACAATCCATGCAATGCAGTATGCAAAGCAAAATTATGACATCACAATCCATGCAAAGCATCATTTAATGCAAAATTATGACATCACAATCCATGCAATGCAGTATGAAATGCAAAATTATGACATCAAAATCCATGCAAAGCATCATTTAATGCAAAAATATGACATCACAATCCAAGCAAAGCATCACTTAATGCAAAATTTTGACATCACAATCCAAGCAATGCAACATTTACTGCAAAATATGACATCACAATCCATGCAATGCAGTATGCAATGCACAATTATGACATCACAATCCATGCAATGCAGTATGCAATGCAAAATTATGACATCATAATCCATGCAAAGCTTCATTTAATGCAAAATTATGACATCACAATCCATGCAATGCAGTATGCAATGCAAAATTATGACATCACAATCCATGCAATGCAGTATGCAATGCAAAATTATGACATCACAATCCATGCAATGCAGTATGCAAAGCAAAATTATGACATCACAATCCATGCAAAGCATCATTTAATGCAAAATTATGACATCACGATCCATGCAATGCAGTATGCAATGCAAAATTATGACATCACAATCCATGCAAAGCATCATTTAATGCAAAATTATGACATCACGATCCATGCAATGCAGTATGCAATGCAAAATTATGACATCATAATCCATGCAAAGCATCATTTAATGCAAAATTATGACATCACAATCCATGCAATGCAGTATGCAATGCACAATGATGACATCACAATCCAAGCAATGCAACATTTAATGCAAAATTATGACATCACGATCCATGCAATGCAGTATGCAATGCAAAAGTATGACATCATAATCCATGCAAAGCATCATTTAATGCAAAATTATGACATCACAATCCATGCAATGCAGTATGCAATGCAAAATTATGACATCACAATCCATGCAAAGCATCTTTTAAAGCAAAATTATGACATAACAATCCATGCAATGCAGTATGCAATGCAAAATTATGACATCACAATCTATGCAATGCAGTATGCAATGCAAAATTATGACATCATAATCCATGCAAAGCATCATTTAATGCAAAATTATGACATCACAATCCATGCAATGCAGTATGCAATGCAAAATTATGACATCACAATCCATGCAAAGCATCTTTTAAAGCAAAATTATGACATAACAATCCATGCAATGCAGTATGCAATGCAAAATTATGACATCACAATCCATGCAAAGCATCATTTAATGCAACATTTTGACATCACAATCCATGCAATGCAGTATGCAATGCAAAATTATGACATCACAATCCATGCAAAGCATCATTTAATGCAACATTATGACATCATAATCCATGCAAAGCATCATTTAATGCAAAATTATGACATCACAGTCCATGCAATGCAGTATGCAAAGCAAAATTATGACATCACAATCCATGCAATGCAGTATGCAATGCAAAATTATGACATCACAATCCATGCAAAGCATCTTTTAAAGCAAAATTATGACATAACAATCCATGCAATGCAGTATGCAATGCAAAATTATGACATCACAATCCATGCAAAGCATCATTTAATGCAACATTTTGACATCACAATCCATGCAATGCAGTATGCAATGCAAAATTATGACATCACAATCCATGCAAAGCATCATTTAATGCAACATTTTGACATCACAATCCATGTAATGCAGTATGCAATGCAAAATTATGACATCACAATCCATGCAAAGCATCTTTTAAAGCAAAATTATGACATAACAATCCATGCAATGCAGTATGCAATGCAAAATTATGACATCACAATCCATGCAAAGCATCATTTAATGCAACATTTTGACATCACAATCCATGCAATGCAGTATGCAATGCAAAATTATGACATCACAATCCATGCAAAGCATCATTTAATGCAACATTATGACATCATAATCCATGCAAAGCATCATTTATTGCAAAATTATGACATCACAGTCCATGCAATGCAGTATGCAAAGCAAAATTATGACATCACAATCCATGCAATGCATTATGCAATGCAAAATTATGACATCACAATCCATGCAAAGCATCATTTAATGCAAAAGTATGACATCACAATCCATGCAATGCAAAATTATGACATCACAATCCATGCAATGCAGTATGCAATGCAAAATTATGACATCATAATCCATGCAAAGCATCATTTAATGCAAAATTATGACATCACAATCCATGCAATGCAGTATGCAATGCAAAATTATGACATCACAGTCCATGCAATGCAGTATGCAATGCAAAATTATGACATCACAATCCATGCAAAGCATCTTTTAAAGCAAAATTATGACATAACAATCCATGCAATGCAGTATGCAATGCAAAATTATGACATCACAATCCATGCAAAGCATCATTTAATGCAACATTTTGACATCACAATCCATGCAATGCAGT
This sequence comes from Pseudophryne corroboree, assembly GCF_028390025.1. NCBI lineage: Eukaryota > Metazoa > Chordata > Amphibia > Anura > Myobatrachidae > Pseudophryne > Pseudophryne corroboree. Next base: position 764,947 of record NW_026967535.1, on the reverse strand, counting down.
ATGCAATGCAAAATTATGACATCACAATCCATGCAAAGCATCATTTAATGCAACATTATGACATCATAATCCATGCAAAGCATCATTTAATGCAAAATTATGACATCACAGTCCATGCAATGCAGTATGCAAAGCAAAATTATGACATCACAATCCATGCAATGCAGTATGCAATGCAAAATTATGACATCACAATCCATGCAAAGCATCTTTTAAAGCAAAATTATGACATAACAATCCATGCAATGCAGTATGCAATGCAAAATTATGACATCACAATCCATGCAAAGCATCATTTAATGCAACATTTTGACATCACAATCCATGCAATGCAGTATGCAATGCAAAATTATGACATCACAATCCATGCAAAGCATCATTTAATGCAACATTATGACATCATAATCCATGCAAAGCATCATTTAATGCAAAATTATGACATCACAGTCCATGCAATGCAGTATGCAAAGCAAAAGTATGACATCACAATCCATGCAAAGCATCATTTAATGCAAAATTATGACATCACGATCCATGCAATGCAGTATGCAATGCAAAATTATGACATCACAATCCATGCAAAGCATCATTTAATGCAAAATTATGACATCACGATCCATGCAATGCAGTATGCAATGCAAAATTATGACATCATAATCCATGCAAAGCATCATTTAATGCAAAATTATGACATCACAATCCATGCAATGCAGTATGCAATGCACAATGATGACATCACAATCCAAGCAATGCAACATTTAATGCAAAATTATGACATCACGATCCATGCAATGCAGTATGCAATGCAAAAGTATGACATCATAATCCATGCAAAGCATCATTTAATGCAACATTTTGACATCACAATCCATGCAATGCAGTATGCAATGCAAAATTATGACATCACAATCCATGCAAAGCATCATTTAATGCAACATTATGACATCATAATCCATGCAAAGCATCATTTAATGCAAAATTATGACATCACAGTCCATGCAATGCAGTATGCAAAGCAAAATTATGACATCACAATCCATGCAATGCAGTATGCAATGCAAAATTATGACATCACAATCCATGCAAAGCATCATTTAATGCAAAAGTATGACATCACAATCCATGCAATGCAAAATTATGACATCACAATCCATGCAATGCAGTATGCAATGCAAAATTATGACATCATAATCCATGCAAAGCATCATTTAATGCAAAATTATGACATCACAATCCATGCAATGCAGTATGCAATGCAAAATTATGACATCACAATCCATGCAAAGCATCTTTTAAAGCAAAATTATGACATAACAATCCATGCAATGCAGTATGCAATGCAAAATTATGACATCACAATCCATGCAAAGCATCATTTAATGCAACATTTTGACATCACAATCCATGCAATGCAGTATGCAATGCAAAATTATGACATCACAATCCATGCAAAGCATCATTTAATGCAACATTATGACATCATAATCCATGCAAAGCATCATTTAATGCAAAATTATGACATCACAGTCCATGCAATGCAGTATGCAAAGCAAAATTATGACATCACAATCCATGCAATGCAGTATGCAATGCAAAATTATGACATCACAATCCATGCAAAGCATCTTTTAAAGCAAAATTATGACATAACAATCCATGCAATGCAGTATGCAATGCAAAATTATGACATCACAATCCATGCAAAGCATCATTTAATGCAACATTTTGACATCACAATCCATGCAATGCAGTATGCAATGCAAAATTATGACATCACAATCCATGCAAAGCATCATTTAATGCAACATTATGACATCATAATCCATGCAAAGCATCATTTAATGCAAAATTATGACATCACAGTCCATGCAATGCAGTATGCAAAGCAAAATTATGACATCACAATCCATGCAAAGCATCATTTAATGCAAAATTATGACATCACGATCCATGCAATGCAGTATGCAATGCAAAATTATGACATCACAATCCATGCAAAGCATCATTTAATGCAAAATTATGACATCACGATCCATGCAATGCAGTATGCAATGCAAAATTATGACATCATAATCCATGCAAAGCATCATTTAATGCAAAATTATGACATCACAATCCATGCAATGCAGTATGCAATGCACAATGATGACATCACAATCCAAGCAATGCAACATTTAATGCAAAATTATGACATCACGATCCATGCAATGCAGTATGCAATGCAAAAGTATGACATCATAATCCATGCAAAGCATCATTTAATGCAAAATTATGATATCACAATCCATGCAATGCAGTATGCAATGCAAAATTATGACATCACAATCCATGCAAAGCATCTTTTAAAGCAAAATTATGACATAACAATCCATGCAATGCAGTATGCAATGCAAAATTATGACATCACAATCTATGCAATGCAGTATGCAATGCAAAATTATGACATCATAATCCATGCAAAGCATCATTTAATGCAAAATTATGACATCACAATCCATGCAATGCAGTATGCAATGCAAAATTATGACATCACAATCCATGCAAAGCATCTTTTAAAGCAAAATTATGACATAACAATCCATGCAATGCAGTATGCAATGCAAAATTATGACATCACAATCCATGCAAAGCATCATTTAATGCAACATTTTGACATCACAATCCATGCAATGCAGTATGCAATGCAAAATTATGACATCACAATCCATGCAAAGCATCATTTAATGCAACATTATGACATCATAATCCATGCAAAGCATCATTTAATGCAAAATTATGACATCACAGTCCATGCAATGCAGTATGCAAAGCAAAATTATGACATCACAATCCATGCAATGCAGTATGCAATGCAAAATTATGACATCACAATCCATGCAAAGCATCATTTAATGCAAAAGTATGACATCACAATCCATGCAATGCAAAATTATGACATCACAATCCATGCAATGCAGTATGCAATGCAAAATTATGACATCATAATCCATGCAAAGCATCATTTAATGCAAAATTATGACATCACAATCCATGCAATGCAGTATGCAATGCAAAATTATGACATCACAATCCATGCAAAGCATCTTTTAAAGCAAAATTATGACATAACAATCCATGCAATGCAGTATGCAATGCAAAATTATGACATCACAATCCATGCAAAGCATCATTTAATGCAACATTTTGACATCACAATCCATGCAATGCAGTATGCAATGCAAAATTATGACATCACAATCCATGCAAAGCATCATTTAATGCAACATTATGACATCATAATCCATGCAAAGCATCATTTAATGCAAAATTATGACATCACAGTCCATGCAATGCAGTATGCAAAGCAAAATTATGACATCACAATCCATGCAATGCAGTATGCAATGCAAAATTATGACATCACAATCCATGCAAAGCATCTTTTAAAGCAAAATTATGACATAACAATCCATGCAATGCAGTATGCAATGCAAAATTATGACATCACAATCCATGCAAAGCATCATTTAATGCAACATTTTGACATCACAATCCATGCAATGCAGTATGCAATGCAAAATTATGACATCACAATCCATGCAAAGCATCATTTAATGCAACATTATGACATCATAATCCATGCAAAGCATCATTTAATGCAAAATTATGACATCACAGTCCATGCAATGCAGTATGCAAAGCAAAATTATGACATCACAATCCATGCAAAGCATCATTTAATGCAAAATTATGACATCACGATCCATGCAATGCAGTATGCAATGCAAAATTATGACATCACAATCCATGCAAAGCATCATTTAATGCAAAATTATGACATCACGATCCATGCAATGCAGTATGCAATGCAAAATTATGACATCATAATCCATGCAAAGCATCATTTAATGCAACATTATGACATCACAATCCATGCAATGCAGTATGCAATGCACAATGATGACATCACAATCCAAGCAATGCAACATTTAATGCAAAATTATGACATCACGATCCATGCAATGCAGTATGCAATGCAAAAGTATGACATCATAATCCATGCAAAGCATCATTTAATGCAAAATTATGACATCACAATCCATGCAATGCAGTATGCAATGCAAAATTATGACATCACAATCCATGCAAAGCATCTTTTAAAGCAAAATTATGACATAACAATCCATGCAATGCAGTATGCAATGCAAAATTATGACATCACAATCTATGCAATGCAGTATGCAATGCAAAATTATGACATCATAATCCATGCAAAGCATCATTTAATGCAAAATTATGACATCACATTCCATGCAATGCAGTATGCAATGCAAAATTATGACATCACAATCCATGCAAAGCATCTTTTAAAGCAAAATTATGACATAACAATCCATGCAATGCAGTATGCAATGCAAAATTATGACATCACAATCCATGCAAAGCATCATTTAATGCAACATTTTGACATCACAATCCATGCAATGCAGTATGCAATGCAAAATTATGACATCACAATCCATGCAAAGCATCATTTAATGCAACATTATGACATCATAATCCATGCAAAGCATCATTTAATGCAAAATTATGACATCACAGTCCATGCAATGCAGTATGCAAAGCAAAATTATGACATCACAATCCATGCAATGCAGTATGCAATGCAAAATTATGACATCACAATCCATGCAAAGCATCTTTTAAAGCAAAATTATGACATAACAATCCATGCAATGCAGTATGCAATGCAAAATTATGACATCACAATCCATGCAAAGCATCATTTAATGCAACATTTTGACATCACAATCCATGCAATGCAGTATGCAATGCAAAATTATGACATCACAATCCATGCAAAGCATCATTTAATGCAACATTATGACATCATAATCCATGCAAAGCATCATTTAATGCAAAATTATGACATCACAGTCCATGCAATGCAGTATGCAAAGCAAAATTATGACATCACAATCCATGCAAAGCATCATTTAATGCAAAATTATGACATCACGATCCATGCAATGCAGTATGCAATGCAAAATTATGACATCACAATCCATGCAAAGCATCATTTAATGCAAAATTATGACATCACGATCCATGCAATGCAGTATGCAATGCAAAATTATGACATCATAATCCATGCAAAGCATCATTTAATGCAAAATTATGACATCACAATCCATGCAATGCAGTATGCAATGCACAATGATGACATCACAATCCAAGCAATGCAACATTTAATGCAAAATTATGACATCACGATCCATGCAATGCAGTATGCAATGCAAAAGTATGACATCATAATCCATGCAAAGCATCATTTAATGCAAAATTATGACATCACAATCCATGCAATGCAGTATGCAATGCAAAATTATGACATCACAATCCATGCAAAGCATCTTTTAAAGCAAAATTATGACATAACAATCCATGCAATGCAGTATGCAATGCAAAATTATGACATCACAATCCATGCAAAGCATCATTTAATGCAACATTTTGACATCACAATCCATGCAATGCAGTATGCAATGCAAAATTATGACATCACAATCCATGCAAAGCATCATTTAATGCAACATTATGACATCATAATCCATGCAAAGCATCATTTAATGCAAAATTATGACATCACAGTCCATGCAATGCAGTATGCAAAGCAAAATTATGACATCACAATCCATGCAATGCAGTATGCAATGCAAAATTATGACATCACAATCCATGCAAAGCATCTTTTAAAGCAAAATTATGACATAACAATCCATGCAATGCAGTATGCAATGCAAAATTATGACATCACAATCCATGCAAAGCATCATTTAATGCAACATTTTGACATCACAATCCATGCAATGCAGTATGCAATGCAAAATTATGACATCACAATCCATGCAAAGCATCATTTAATGCAACATTATGACATCATAATCCATGCAAAGCATCATTTAATGCAAAATTATGACATCACAGTCCATGCAATGCAGTATGCAAAGCAAAATTATGACATCACAATCCATGCAAAGCATCATGTAATGCAAAATTATGACATCACAATCCATGCAATGCAGTATGCAATGCAAAATGATGACATCACAATCCAAGCAATGCAACATTTAATGCAACATTATGACATCACGATCCATGCAATGCAGTATGCAATGCAAAATTATGACATCATAATCCATGCAAAGCATCATTTAATGCAAAATTATGACATCACAATCCATGCAATGCAGTATGCAATGCAAAATTATGACATCACAATCCATGCAAAGCATCTTTTAAAGCAAAATTATGACATAACAATCCATGCAATGCAGTATGCAATGCAAAATTATGACATCACAATCCATGCAAAGCATCATTTAATGCAACATTTTGACATCACAATCCATGCAATGCAGTATGCAATGCAAAATTATGACATCACAATCCATGCAAAGCATCATTTAATGCAACATTATGACATCATAATCCATGCAAAGCATCATTTAATGCAAAATTATGACATCACAGTCCATGCAATGCAGTATGCAAAGCAAAATTATGACATCACAATCCATGCAATGCAGTATGCAATGCAAAATTATGACATCACAATCCATGCAAAGCATCTTTTAAAGCAAAATTATGACATAACAATCCATGCAATGCAGTATGCAATGCAAAATTATGACATCACAATCCATGCAAAGCATCATTTAATGCAACATTTTGACATCACAATCCATGCAATGCAGTATGCAATGCAAAATTATGACATCACAATCCATGCAAAGCATCATTTAATGCAACATTATGACATCATAATCCATGCAAAGCATCATTTAATGCAAAATTATGACATCACAGTCCATGCAATGCAGTATGCAAAGCAAAATTATGACATCACAATCCATGCAAAGCATCATTTAATGCAAAATTATGACATCACGATCCATGCAATGCAGTATGCAATGCAAAATTATGACATCACAATCCATGCAAAGCATCATTTAATGCAAAATTATGACATCACGATCCATGCAATGCAGTATGCAATGCAAAATTATGACATCATAATCCATGCAAAGCATCATTTAATGCAAAATTATGACATCACAATCCATGCAATGCAGTATGCAATGCACAATGATGACATCACAATCCAAGCAATGCAACATTTAATGCAAAATTATGACATCACGATCCATGCAATGCAGTATGCAATGCAAAAGTATGACATCATAATCCATGCAAAGCATCATTTAATGCAAAATTATGACATCACAATCCATGCAATGCAGTATGCAATGCAAAATTATGACATCACAATCCATGCAAAGCATCTTTTAAAGCAAAATTATGACATAACAATCCATGCAATGCAGTATGCAATGCAAAATTATGACATCACAATCTATGCAATGCAGTATGCAATGCAAAATTATGACATCATAATCCATGCAAAGCATCATTTAATGCAAAATTATGACATCACAATCCATGCAATGCAGTATGCAATGCAAAATTATGACATCATAATCCATGCAAAGCATCATTTAATGCAAAATTCTGACATCACGATCCATGCAATGCAGTATGCAATGCAAAATTATGACATCACATTCCGTGCAATGCAGTATGCAATGCAAAATTATGACATCACAATCCATGCAAAGCATCATTTAATGCAAAATTCTGACATCACGATCCATGCAATGCAGTATGCAATGCAAAATTATGACATCACATTCCGTGCAATGCAGTATGCAATGCAAAATTATGACATCATAATCCATGCAAAGCATCATTTAATGCAAAATTATGACATCACATTCCATGCAATGCAGTATGCAATGCAAAATTATGACATCACATTCCGTGCAATGCAGTATGCAATGCAAAATTATGACATCATAATCCATGCAAAGCATCATTTAATGCAAAATTATGACATCACATTCCATGCAATGCAGTATGCAATGCAAAATTATGACATCACAATCCATGCAAAGCATCATTTAATGCAAAATTATGACATCACAATCCATGCAATGCAGTATGCAATGCAAAATTATGACATCACAATCCATGCAATGCAGTATGCAATGCAAAATTATGACATCATAATTCATGCAAAGCATCATTTAATGCAAAATTATGACATCACAATCTACGCAATGCAGTATGCAATGCAAAATTATGACATCATAATCCATGCAAAGCATATTTTAATGCAAAATTATGACATCACAATCCATGCAATGCAGTATGCAATGCAAAATTATGACATAACAATCCATGCAATGCAGTATGCAATGCAAAATTATGACATCATAATCCATGCAAAGCATCATTTAATGCAAAATTATGACATCACAATCCATGCAATGCAGTATGCAATGCAAAATGATGACATCACAATCCAAGCAATGCAACATTTAATGCAAAATTATGACATCACACTCCATGCAATGCAGTATGCAATGCAAAATTATGACATCACAATCCATGCAAAGCATCATTTCATGCAAAATTATGACATCACGATCCATGCAATGCATTATGCAATGCAAAATTATGACATCACAATCCATGCAATGCAGTATGCAATGCAAAATTATGACATCACAATCCGTGCAATGCAGTATGCAATGCAAAATTATGACATCATAATCCAAGCAAAGCATCATTTAATGCAAAATTATGACATCACATTCCATGCAATGCAGTATGCAATGCAAAATTTTGACATCACAATCCATGCAATGCAGTATGCAATGCAAAATTATGACATTATAATTCATGCAAAGCATCATATAATGCAAAATTATGACATCACAATACATGCAATGCAGTATGCAAAGCAAAATTATGACATCACAATCCATGCAAAGCATCATTTAATGCAAAATTATGACATCACAATCCATGCAATGCAGTATGAAATGCAAAATTATGACATCAAAATCCATGCAAAGCATCATTTAATGCAAAAATATGACATCACAATCCAAGCAAAGCATCATTTAATGCAAAATTTTGACATCACAATCCAAGCAATGCAACATTTACTGCAAAATATGACATCACAATCCATGCAATGCAGTATGCAATGCACAATTATGACATCACAATCCATGCAATGCAGTATGCAATGCAAAATTATGACATCATAATCCATGCAAAGCTTCATTTAATGCAAAATTATGACATCACAATCCATGCAATGCAGTATGCAATGCAAAATTATGACATCACAATCCATGCAATGCAGTATGCAATGCAAAATTATGATATCATAATCCATGCAAAGCATCATGTAATGCAAAATTATGACATCACAATCTACGCAATGCAGTATGCAATGCAAAATTATGACATCATAATCCATGCAAAGCATATTTTAATGCAAAATTATGACATCACAATCCATGCAATGCAGTATGCAATGCAAAATTATGACATAACAATCCATGCAATGCAGTATGCAATGCAAAATTATGACATCATAATCCATGCAAAGCATCATTTAATGCAAAATTATGACATCACAATCCATGCAATGCAGTATGCAATGCAAAATGATGACATCACAATCCAAGCAATGCAACATTTAATGCAAAATTATGACATCACACTCCATGCAATGCAGTATGCAATGCAAAATTATGACATCACAATCCATGCAAAGCATCATTTCATGCAAAATTATGACATCACGATCCATGCAATGCATTATGCAATGCAAAATTATGACATCACAATCCATGCAATGCAGTATGCAATGCAAAATTATGACATCACAATCCGTGCAATGCAGTATGCAATGCAAAATTATGACATCATAATCCAAGCAAAGCATCATTTAATGCAAAATTATGACATCACATTCCATGCAATGCAGTATGCAATGCAAAATTTTGACATCACAATCCATGCAATGCAGTATGCAATGCAAAATTATGACATTATAATTCATGCAAAGCATCATATAATGCAAAATTATGACATCACAATCCATGCAATGCAGTATGCAAAGCAAAATTATGACATCACAATCCATGCAAAGCATCATTTAATGCAAAATTATGACATCACAATCCATGCAATGCAGTATGAAATGCAAAATTATGACATCAAAATCCATGCAAAGCATCATTTAATGCAAAAATATGACATCACAATCCAAGCAAAGCATCACTTAATGCAAAATTTTGACATCACAATCCAAGCAATGCAACATTTACTGCAAAATATGACATCACAATCCATGCAATGCAGTATGCAATGCACAATTATGACATCACAATCCATGTAATGCAGTATGCAATGCAAAATTATGACATCATAATCCATGCAAAGCTTCATTTAATGCAAAATTATGACATCACAATCCATGCAATGCAGTATGCAATGCAAAATTATGACATCACAATCCATGCAATGCAGTATGCAATGCAAAATTATGATATCATAATCCATGCAAAGCATCATGTAATGCAAAATTATGACATCACGATCCATGCAATGCAGTATGCAATGCAAAATTATGACACCACAATCCATGCAAAGCATCATTTAATTCAAAATTATGACATCACAATCCATGCAAAGCATCATTTAATGCAAAATTATGACATCACGATCCATGCAATGCAGTATGCAATGCAAAATTATGACATCATAATCCATGCAAAGCATCATTTAATGCAAAATTATGACATCACAATCCATGCAATGCAGTATGCAATGCAAAATGATGACATCACAATCCAAGCAATGCAACATTTAATGCAAAATTATGACATCACGATCCATGCAATGCAGTATGCAATGCAAAATTATGACATCATAATCCATGCAAAGCATCATTTAATGCAAAATTATGACATCACAATCCATGCAATGCAGTATGCAATGCAAAATTATGACATCACAATCCATGCAAAGCATCTTTTAAAGCAAAATTATGACATCACAATCCATGCAATGCAGTATGCAATGCAAAATTATGACATCACAATCCATGCAAAGCATCATTCAATGCAAAATTATGACATCACGATCCATGCAATGCAGTATGCAATGCAAAATTATGACATCATAATCCATGCAAAGCATCATTTAATGCAAAATTATGACATCACAATCCACGCAATGCAGTATGCAATGCAAAATTATGACATCACAATCCACGCAATGCAGTATGCAATGCAAAATTATGACATCACAATCCATGCAATGCAGTATGCAATGCAAAATTATGACATCATAATTCATGCAAAGCATCATTTAATGCAAAATTATGACATCACAATCCACGCAATGCAGTATGCAATGTAAAATTATGACATCATAATCTACGCAATGCAGTATGCAATGCAAAATTATGACATCATAATCCATGCAAAGCATCATTTAATGCAAAATTATGACATCACAATCCATGCAATGTAGTATGCAATGCAAAATTATGACATCACAATCCATGCAATGCAGTATGCATAGCAAAATTATGACATCACAATCCATGCAAAGCATCATTTAATGCAAAATTATGACATCACGATCCATGCAATGCAGCATGTATTGCAAAATTATGACATCACAATCCATGCAATGCAGTATGCAATGCAAAATTATGACATCACAATCCATGCAATGCAGTATGCAATGCAAAATTATGACATCATAATTCATGCAAAGCATCATTTAATGCAAAATTATGACATCACAATCCACGCAATGCAGTATGCAATGCAAAATTATGACATCATAATCTACGCAATGCAGTATGCAATGCAAAATTATGACATCATAATCCATGCAAAGCATCATTTAATGCAAAATTATGACATCACAATCCATGCAATAAAGTATGCAATGCAAAATTATGACATCACAATCCATGCAATGCAGTATGCAATGCAAAATTATGACATCATAATCCATGCAAAGCATAATTTAATGCAAAATTATGACATCACAATCCATGCAATGCAGTATGCAAAGCAAAATTATGACATCACAATCCATGCAAAGCATCATTTAATGCAAAATTATGACATAACAATCCATGCAATGCAGTATGCAATGCAAAATTATGACATCAAAATCCATGCAATGCAGTATGCAATGCAAAATTATGACATCATAATCCATGCAAAGCTTCATTTAATGCAAAATTATGACATCACAATCCATGCAATGCAGTATGCAATGCAAAATTATGACATCACAATCCATGCAATGCAGTATGCAATGCAAAATTATGATATCATAATCCATGCAAAGCATCATGTAATGCAAAATTATGACATCACGATCCATGCAATGCAGTATGCAATGCAAAATTATGACACCACAATTCATGCAAAGCATCATTTACTGCAAAATATGACATCACAATCCATGCAATGCAGTATGCAATGCACAATTATGACATCACAATCCATGCAATGCAGTATGCAATGCAAAATTATGACATCATAATCCATGCAAAGCTTCATTTAATGCAAAATTATGACATCACAATCCATGCAATGCAGTATGCAATGCAAAATTATGACATCACAATCCATGCAATGCAGTATGCAATGCAAAATTATGATATCATAATCCATGCAAAGCATCATGTAATGCAAAATTATGACATCACGATCCATGCAATGCAGTATGCAATGCAAAATTATGACACCACAATTCATGCAAAGCATCATTTAATACAAAATTATGACATCACAATCCATGCAATGCAGTATGCAATGCAAAATGATGACATCACAATCCAAGCAATGCAACATTTAATGCAAAATTATGACATCACGATCCATGCAATGCAGTATGCAATGCAAAATTATGACACCACAATCCATGCAAAGCATCATTTAATACAAAATTATGACATCACAATCCATGCAATGCAGTATGCAATGCAAAATGATGACATCACAATCCATGCAATGCAACATTTAATGCAAAATTATGACATCACGATCCATGCAATGCAGTATGCAATGCAAAATTATGACATCATAATCCATGCAAAGCATCATTTAATGCAAAAGTATGACATCACAATCCATGCAATGCAGTATGCAATGCAACATTATGACATCATAATCCATGCAAAGCATCATTTAATGCAAAATTATGACATCACAGTCCATGCAATGCAGTATGCAAAGCAAAATTATGACATCACAATCCATGCAAAGCATCATTTAATGCAAAATTATGACATCACGATCCATGCAATGCAGTATGCAATGCAAAATTATGACATCACAATCCATGCAAAGCATCATTTAATGCAAAATTATGACATCACGATCCATGCAATGCAGTATGCAATGCAAAATTATGACATCATAATCCATGCAAAGCATCATGTAATGCAAAATGATGACATCACAATCCAAGCAATGCAACATTTAATGCAAAATTATGACATCACGATCCATGCAATGCAGTATGCAATGCAAAATTATGACATCATAATCCATGCAAAGCATCATTTAATGCAAAATTATGACATCACAATCCATGCAAAGCATCTTTTAAAGCAAAATTATGACATAACAATCCATGCAATGCAGTATGCAATGCAAAATTATGACATCACAATCTATGCAATGCAGTATGCAATGCAAAATTATGACATCATAATCCATGCAAAGCATCATTTAATGCAAAATTATGACATCACAATCCATGCAATGCAGTATGCAATGCAAAATTATGACATCATAATCCATGCAAAGCATCATTTAATGCAAAATTATGACATCACAGTCCATGCAATGCAGTATGCATAGCAAAATTATGACATCACAATCCATGCAAAGCATCATTTAATGCAAAATTATGACATCACAGTCCATGCAATGCAGTATGCATAGCAAAATTATGACATCACAATCCATGCAAAGCATCATTTAATGCAAAATTCTGACATCACGATCCATGCAATGCAGTATGCAATGCAAAATTATGACATCACAATCCGTGCAATGCAGTATGCAATGCAAAATTATGACATCACGATCCATGCAATGCAGTATGCAATGCAAAATTATGACATCACATTCCGTGCAATGCAGTATGCAATGCAAAATTATGACATCATAATCCATGCAAAGCATCATTTAATGCAAAATTATGACATCACATTCCATGCAATGCAGTATGCAATGCAAAATTATGACATCACAATCCATGCAAAGCATCATTTAATGCAAAATTATGACATCACAATCCATGCAATGCAGTATGCAATGCAAAATTATGACATCACAATCCATGCAATGCAGTATGCAATGCAAAATTAAGACATCATAATCCATGCAAAGCATCATTTAATGCAAAATTATGACATCACAATCCATGCAATGCAGTATGCAATGCAAAATGATGACATCACAATCCAAGCAATGCAACATTTAATGCAAAATTATGACATCACGATCCATGCAATGCAGTATGCAATGCAAAATTATGACATCATAATCCATGCAAAGCATCATTTAATGCAAAATTATGACATCACAATCCATGCAATGCAGTATGCAATGCAAAATTATGACATCACAATCCATGCAAAGCATCTTTTAAAGCAAAATTATGACATAACAATCCATGCAATGCAGTATGCAATGCAAAATTATGACATCACAATCTATGCAATGCAGTATGCAATGCAAAATTATGACATCATAATCCATGCAAAGCATCATTTAATGCAAAATTATGACATCACAATCCATGCAATGCAGTATGCAATGCAAAATTATGACATCATAATCCATGCAAAGCATCATTTAATGCAAAATTATGACATCACAGTCCATGCAATGCAGTATGCATAGCAAAATTATGACATCACAATCCATGCAAAGCATCATTTAATGCAAAATTCTGACATCACGATCCATGCAATGCAGTATGCAATGCAAAATTATGACATCACAATCCGTGCAATGCAGTATGCAATGCAAAATTATGACATCACAATCCATGCAATGCAGTATGCAATGCAAAATTATGACATCACATTCCGTGCAATGCAGTATGCAATGCAAAATTATGACATCATAATCCATGCAAAGCATCATTTAATGCAAAATTATGACATCACATTCCATGCAATGCAGTATGCAATGCAAAATTATGACATCACAATCCATGCAAAGCATCATTTAATGCAAAATTATGACATCACAATCCATGCAATGCAGTATGCAATGCAAAATTATGACATCACAATCCATGCAATGCAGTATGCAATGCAAAATTATGACATCATAATTCATGCAAAGCATCATTTAATGCAAAATTATGACATCACAATCTACGCAATGCAGTATGCAATGCAAAATTATGACATCATAATCCATGCAAAGCATATTTTAATGCAAAATTATGACATCACAATCCATGCAATGCAGTATGCAATGCAAAATTATGACATAACAATCCATGCAATGCAGTATGCAATGCAAAATTATGACATCATAATCCATGCAAAGCATCATTTAATGCAAAATTATGACATCACAATCCATGCAATGCAGTATGCAATGCAAAATGATGACATCACAATCCAAGCAATGCAACATTTAATGCAAAATTATGACATCACACTCCATGCAATGCAGTATGCAATGCAAAATTATGACATCACAATCCATGCAAAGCATCATTTAATGCAAAATTATGACATCACGATCCATGCAATGCATTATGCAATGCAAAATTATGACATCACAATCCATGCAATGCAGTATGCAATGCAAAATTATGACATCACAATCCGTGCAATGCAGTATGCAATGCAAAATTATGACATCATAATCCATGCAAAGCATCATTTAATGCAAAATTATGACATCACATTCCATGCAATGCAGTATGCAATGCAAAATTTTGACATCACAATCCATGCAATGCAGTATGCAATGCAAAATTATGACATTATAATTCATGCAAAGCATCATATAATGCAAAATTATGACATCACAATCCATGCAATGCAGTATGCAAAGCAAAATTATGACATCACAATCCATGCAAAGCATCATTTAATGCAAAATTATGACATCACGATCCATACAATGCAGTATGCAATGCAAAATTATGATATCACTATCCATGCAAAGCATCATTTAATGCAAAAATATGACATCACAATCCATGCAAAGCATCATTTAATGCAAAATTATGACATCACAATCCATGCAATGCAGTATGCAATGCAAAATTATGACATTATAATTCATGCAAAGCATCATTTAATGCAAAATTATGACATCACAATCCATGCAATGAAGTATGCAATGCAAAATTATGACATCACAATCCATGCAATGCAGTATGCAATGCAAAATTATGACATCATAATCCATGCAAAGAATAATTTAATGCAAAATTATGACATCACAATCCATGCAATGCAGTATGCAAAGCAAAATTATGACATCACAATCCATGCAAAGCATCATTTAATGCAAAATGTTGACATCACAATCCATGCAATGCAGTATGCAATGCAAAATTATGACATCACAATCCATGCAAAGCATCATTTAATGCAAAATTATGACATCACAATCCATGCAATGAAGTATGCAATGCAAAATTATGACATCACAATCCATGCAATGCAGTATGCAATGCAAAATTATGACATCATAATCCATGCAAAGCATAATTTAATGCAAAATTATGACATCACAATCCATGCAATGCAGTATGTAAAGCAAAATTATGACATCACAATCCATGCAAAGCATCATTTAATGCAACATTTTGACATCACAATCCATGCAATGCAGTATGCAATGCAAAATTATGACATCATAATCCATGCAAAGCTTCATTTAATGCAAAATTATGACATCACAATCCATGCAATGCAGTATGCAATGCAAAATTATGACATCACAATCCATGCAATGCAGTATGCAATGCAAAATTATGATATCATAATCCATGCAAAGCATCATGTAATGCAAAATTATGACATCACGATCCATGCAATGCAGTATGCAATGCAAAATTATGACACCACAATTCATGCAAAGCATCATTTACTGCAAAATATGACATCACAATCCATGCAATGCAGTATGCAATGCACAATTATGACATCACAATCCATGCAATGCAGTATGCAATGCAAAATTATGACATCATAATCCATGCAAAGCTTCATTTAATGCAAAATTATGACATCACAATCCATGCAATGCAGTATGCAATGCAAAATTATGACATCACAATCCATGCAATGCAGTATGCAATGCAAAATTATGATATCATAATCCATGCAAAGCATCATGTAATGCAAAATTATGACATCACGATCCATGCAATGCAGTATGCAATGCAAAATTATGACACCACAATTCATGCAAAGCATCATTTAATACAAAATTATGACATCACAATCCATGCAATGCAGTATGCAATGCAAAATGATGACATCACAATCCAAGCAATGCAACATTTAATGCAAAATTATGACATCACGATCCATGCAATGCAGTATGCAATGCAAAATTATGACACCACAATCCATGCAAAGCATCATTTAATACAAAATTATGACATCACAATCCATGCAATGCAGTATGCAATGCAAAATGATGACATCACAATCCATGCAATGCAACATTTAATGCAAAATTATGACATCACGATCCATGCAATGCAGTATGCAATGCAAAATTATGACATCATAATCCATGCAAAGCATCATTTAATGCAAAATTATGACATCACAATCCATGCAATGCAGTATGCAATGCAACATTATGACATCATAATCCATGCAAAGCATCATTTAATGCAAAATTATGACATCACAGTCCATGCAATGCAGTATGCAAAGCAAAATTATGACATCACAATCCATGCAAAGCATCATTTAATGCAAAATTATGACATCACGATCCATGCAATGCAGTATGCAATGCAAAATTATGACATCACAATCCATGCAAAGCATCATTTAATGCAAAATTATGACATCACGATCCATGCAATGCAGTATGCAATGCAAAATTATGACATCATAATCCATGCAAAGCATCATGTAATGCAAAATTATGACATCACAATCCATGCAATGCAGTATGCAATGCAAAATGATGACATCACAATCCAAGCAATGCAACATTTAATGCAAAATTATGACATCACGATCCATGCAATGCAGTATGCAATGCAAAATTATGACATCATAATCCATGCAAAGCATCATTTAATGCAAAATTATGACATCACAATCCATGCAATGCAGTATGCAATGCAAAATTATGACATCACAATCCATGCAAAGCATCTTTTAAAGCAAAATTATGACATAACAATCCATGCAATGCAGTATGCAATGCAAAATTATGACATCACAATCTATGCAATGCAGTATGCAATGCAAAATTATGACATCATAATCCATGCAAAGCATCATTTAATGCAAAATTATGACATCACAATCCATGCAATGCAGTATGCAATGCAAAATTATGACATCATAATCCATGCAAAGCATCATTTAATGCAAAATTATGACATCACAGTCCATGCAATGCAGTATGCATAGCAAAATTATGACATCACAATCCATGCAAAGCATCATTTAATGCAAAATTATGACATCACAGTCCATGCAATGCAGTATGCATAGCAAAATTATGACATCACAATCCATGCAAAGCATCATTTAATGCAAAATTCTGACATCACGATCCATGCAATGCAGTATGCAATGCAAAATTATGACATCACAATCCGTGCAATGCAGTATGCAATGCAAAATTATGACATCACGATCCATGCAATGCAGTATGCAATGCAAAATTATGACATCACATTCCGTGCAATGCAGTATGCAATGCAAAATTATGACATCATAATCCATGCAAAGCATCATTTAATGCAAAATTATGACATCACATTCCATGCAATGCAGTATGCAATGCAAAATTATGACATCACAATCCATGCAAAGCATCATTTAATGCAAAATTATGACATCACAATCCATGCAATGCAGTATGCAATGCAAAATTATGACATCACAATCCATGCAATGCAGTATGCAATGCAAAATTATGACATCATAATCCATGCAAAGCATCATTTAATGCAAAATTATGACATCACAATCCATGCAATGCAGTATGCAATGCAAAATGATGACATCACAATCCAAGCAATGCAACATTTAATGCAAAATTATGACATCACGATCCATGCAATGCAGTATGCAATGCAAAATTATGACATCACAATCCATGCAAAGCATCATTTAATGCAAAATTATGACATCACAGTCCATGCAATGCAGTATGCATAGCAAAATTATGACATCACAATCCATGCAAAGCATCATTTAATGCAAAATTCTGACATCACGATCCATGCAATGCAGTATGCAATGCAACATTATGACATCACAATCCGTGCAATGCAGTATGCAATGCAAAATTATGACATCACGATCCATGCAATGCAGTATGCAATGCAAAATTATGACATCACATTCCGTGCAATGCAGTATGCAATGCAAAATTATGACATCATAATCCATGCAAAGCATCATTTAATGCAAAATTATGACATCACATTCCATGCAATGCAGTATGCAATGCAAAATTATGACATCACAATCCATGCAAAGCATAATTTAATGCAAAATTATGACATCACAATCCATGCAATGCAGTATGCAATGCAAAATTATGACATCACAATCCATGCAATGCAGTATGCAATGCAAAATTATGACATCATAATCCATGCAAAGCATCATTTAATGCAAAATTATGACATCACAATCCATGCAATGCAGTATGCAATGCAAAATGATGACATCACAATCCAAGCAATGCAACATTTAATGCAAAATTATGACATCACGATCCATGCAATGCAGTATGCAATGCAAAATTATGACATCATAATCCATGCAAAGCATCATTTAATGCAAAATTATGACATCACAATCCATGCAATGCAGTATGCAATGCAAAATTATGACATCACAATCCATGCAAAGCATCTTTTAAAGCAAAATTATGACATAACAATCCATGCAATGCAGTATGCAATGCAAAATTATGACATCACAATCTATGCAATGCAGTATGCAATGCAAAATTATGACATCATAATCCATGCAAAGCATCATTTAATGCAAAATTATGACATCACAATCCATGCAATGCAGTATGCAATGCAAAATTATGACATCATAATCCATGCAAAGCATCATTTAATGCAAAATTATGACATCACAGTCCATGCAATGCAGTATGCATAGCAAAATTATGACATCACAATCCATGCAAAGCATCATTTAATGCAAAATTCTGACATCACGATCCATGCAATGCAGTATGCAATGCAAAATTATGACATCACAATCCGTGCAATGCAGTATGCAATGCAAAATTATGACATCACGATCCATGCAATGCAGTATGCAATGCAAAATTATGACATCACATTCCGTGCAATGCAGTATGCAATGCAAAATTATGACATCATAATCCATGCAAAGCATCATTTAATGCAAAATTATGACATCACATTCCATGCAATGCAGTATGCAATGCAAAATTATGACATCACAATCCATGCAAAGCATCATTTAATGCAAAATTATGACATCACAATCCATGCAATGCAGTATGCAATGCAAAATTATGACATCACAATCCATGCAATGCAGTATGCAATGCAAAATTATGACATCATAATTCATGCAAAGCATCATTTAATGCAAAATTATGACATCACAATCTACGCAATGCAGTATGCAATGCAAAATTATGACATCATAATCCATGCAAAGCATATTTTAATGCAAAATTATGACATCACAATCCATGCAATGCAGTATGCAATGCAAAATTATGACATAACAATCCATGCAATGCAGTATGCAATGCAAAATTATGACATCATAATCCATGCAAAGCATCATTTAATGCAAAATTATGACATCACAATCCATGCAATGCAGTATGCAATGCAAAATGATGACATCACAATCCAAGCAATGCAACATTTAATGCAAAATTATGACATCACACTCCATGCAATGCAGTATGCAATGCAAAATTATGACATCACAATCCATGCAAAGCATCATTTAATGCAAAATTATGACATCACGATCCATGCAATGCATTATGCAATGCAAAATTATGACATCACAATCCATGCAATGCAGTATGCAATGCAAAATTATGACATCACAATCCGTGCAATGCAGTATGCAATGCAAAATTATGACATCATAATCCATGCAAAGCATCATTTAATGCAAAATTATGACATCACATTCCATGCAATGCAGTATGCAATGCAAAATTTTGACATCACAATCCATGCAATGCAGTATGCAATGCAAAATTATGACATTATAATTCATGCAAAGCATCATATAATGCAAAATTATGACATCACAATCCATGCAATGCAGTATGCAAAGCAAAATTATGACATCACAATCCATGCAAAGCATCATTTAATGCAAAATTATGACATCACAATCCATGCAATGCAGTATGAAATGCAAAATTATGACATCAAAATCCATGCAAAGCATCATTTAATGCAAAAAGATGACATCACAATCCAAGCAAAGCATCATTTAATGCAAAAATTTGACATCACAATCCAAGCAATGCAACATTTACTGCAAAATATGACATCACAATCCATGCAATGCAGTATGCAATGCACAATTATGACATCACAATCCATGCAATGCAGTATGCAATGCAAAATTATGACATCATAATCCATGCAAAGCTTCATTTAATGCAAAATTATGACATCACAATCCATGCAATGCAGTATGCAATGCAAAATTATGACATCACAATCCATGCAATGCAGTATGCAATGCAAAATTATGATATCATAATCCATGCAAAGCATCATGTAATGCAAAATTATGACATCACGATCCATGCAATGCAGTATGCAATGCAAAATTATGACACCACAATCCATGCAAAGCATCATTTAATACAAAATTATGACATCACAATCCATGCAAAGCATCATTTAATGCAAAATTATGACATCACGATCCATGCAATGCAGTATGCAATGCAAAATTATGACATCATAATCCATGCAAAGCATCATTTAATGCAAAATTATGACACCACAATCCATGCAATGCAGTATGCAATGCAAAATGATGACATCACAATCCAAGCAATGCAACATTTAATGCAAAATTATGACATCACGATCCATGCAATGCAGTATGCAATGCAAAATTATGACATCATAATCCATGCAAAGCATCATTTAATGCAAAATTATGACATCACAATCCATGCAATGCAGTATGCAATGCAAAATTATGACATCACAATCCATGCAAAGCATCTTTTAAAGCAAAATTATGACATCACAATCCATGCAATGCAGTATGCAATGCAAAATTATGACATCACAATCCATGCAAAGCATCATTTAATGCAAAATTATGACATCACGATCCATGCAATGCAGTATGCAATGCAAAATTATGACATCATAATCCATGCAAAGCATCATTTAATGCAAAATTATGACATCACAATCCACGCAATGCAGTATGCAATGCAAAATTATGACATCACAATCCACGCAATGCAGTATGCAATGCAAAATTATGACATCACAATCCATGCAATGCAGTATGCAATGCAAAATTATGACATCATAATTCATGCAAAGCATCATTTAATGCAAAATTATGACATCACAATCCACGCAATGCAGTATGCAATGCAAAATTATGACATCACAATCCATGCAATGCAGTATGCAATGCAAAATTATGACATCATAATTCATGCAAAGCATCATTTAATGCAAAATTATGACATCACAATCCACGCAATGCAGTATGCAATGTAAAATTATGACATCACAATCCAAGCAATGCAACATTTAATGCAAAATTATGACATCACAATCCACGCAATGCAGTATGCAATGCAAAATTATGACATCACAATCCATGCAATGCAGTATGCAATGCAAAATTATGACATCATAATTCATGCAAAGCATCATTTAATGCAAAATTATGACATCACAATCCACGCAATGCAGTATGCAATGCAAAATTATGACATCACAATCCATGCAATGCAGTATGCAATGCAAAATTATGACATCATAATTCATGCAAAGCATCATTTAATGCAAAATTATGACATCACAATCCATGCAATGCAGTATGCAATGCAAAATTATGACATCACAATCCATGCAATGCAGTATGCAATGCAAAATTATGACATCATAATTCATGCAAAGCATCATTTAGTGCAAAAATATGACATCACAATCCATGCAAAGCATCATGTAATGCAAAATTATGACATCACAATCCAAGCAATGCAACATTTAATGCAAAATTATGACATCACACTCCATGCAATGCAGTATGCAATGCAAAATTATGACATCACAATCCATGCAAAGCATCATTTAATGCAAAATTATGACATCACGATCCATACAATGCAGTATGCAATGCAAAATTATGACATCACAATCCATGCAATGCAGTATGCAATGCAAAATTATGACATCACAATCCGTGCAATGCAGTATGCAATGCAAAATTATGACATCATAATCCAAGCAAAGCATCATTTAATGCAAAATTATGACATCACATTCCATGCAATGCAGTATGCAATGCAAAATTATGACATCGCAATCCATGCAATGCAGTATGCAATGCAAAATTATGACATTATAATTCATGCTAAGCATCATTTAATGCAAAATTATGACATCACAATCCATGCAATGCAGTATGCAAAGCAAAATTATGACATCACAATCCATGCAAAGCATCATTTAATGCAAAATTATGACATCACGATCCATACAATGCAGTATGCAATGCACAATTATGATATCACAATCCATGCAAAGCATCATTTAATGCAAAAATATGACATCACAATCCATGCAGAGCATCATTTAATGCAAAATTATGACATCACAATCCATGCAATGCAGTATGCAATGCAAAATTATGACATTATAATTAATGCAAAGCATCATTTAATGCAAAATTATGACATCACAATCCATGCAATGCAGTATGCAATGCAAAATTATGACATCACAATCTATGCAATGCAGTATGCAATGCAAAATTATGACATCACAATCCATGCAATGCAGTATGCAATGCAAAATTATGACATCACAATCCATGCAATGCAGTATGCAATGCAAAATTATGACATCATAATTCATGCAAAGCATAATTTAATGCAAAATTATGACATCACAATCCACGCAATGCAGTATGCAATGCAAAATTATGACATCATAATCCATGCAAAGCATCATTTAATGCAAAATTATGACATCACAATCCATGCAATGAAGTATGCAATGCAAAATTATGACATCATAATCCATGCAAAGCATCATTTAATGCAAAATTATGACATCACAGTCCATGCAATGCAGTATGCAAAGCAAAATTATGACATCACAATCCATGCAAAGCATCATTTAATGCAAAAATATGACATCACAATCCATGCAATGCAGTATGCAATGCAAAATTATGACATCACAATCCATGCAATGCAGTATGCAATGCAAAATTATGACATCATAATTCATGCAAAGCATCATTTAATGCAAAATTATGACATCACAATCTACGCAATGCAGTATGCAATGCAAAATTATGACATCATAATCCATGCAAAGCATATTTTAATGCAAAATTATGACATCACAATCCATGCAATGCAGTATGCAATGCAAAATTATGACATAACAATCCATGCAATGCAGTATGCAATGCAAAATTATGACATCATAATCCATGCAAAGCATCATTTAATGCAAAATTATGACATCACAATCCATGCAATGCAGTATGCAATGCAAAATTATGACATCACAATCCATGCAAAGCATCATTTAATGCAAAATTATGACATCACAATCCATGCAATGCAGTATGCAATGCAAAATTATGACATCACAATCCATGCAAAGCATCATTTAGTGCAAAAATATGACATCACAATCCATGCAAAGCATCATGTAATGCAAAATTATGACATCACAATCCAAGCAATGCAACATTTAATGCAAAATTATGACATCACACTCCATGCAATGCAGTATGCAATGCAAAATTATGACATCACAATCCATGCAAAGCATCATTTAATGCAAAATTATGACATCACGATCCATACAATGCAGTATGCAATGCAAAATTATGACATCACAATCCATGCAATGCAGTATGCAATGCAAAATTATGACATCACAATCCGTGCAATGCAGTATGCAATGCAAAATTATGACATCATAATCCAAGCAAAGCATCATTTAATGCAAAATTATGACATCACATTCCATGCAATGCAGTATGCAATGCAAAATTATGACATCGCAATCCATGCAATGCAGTATGCAATGCAAAATTATGACATTATAATTCATGCTAAGCATCATTTAATGCAAAATTATGACATCACAATCCATGCAATGCAGTATGCAAAGCAAAATTATGACATCACAATCCATGCAAAGCATCATTTAATGCAAAATTATGACATCACGATCCATACAATGCAGTATGCAATGTACAATTATGATATCACAATCCATGCAAAGCATCATTTAATGCAAAAATATGACATCACAATCCATGCAAAGCATCATTTAATGCAAAATTATGACATCACAATCCATGCAATGCAGTATGCAATGCAAAATTATGACATTATAATTCATGCAAAGCATCATTTAATGCAAAATTATGACATCACAATCCATGCAATGCAGTATGCAATGCAAAATTATGACATCACAATCCATGCAATGCAGTATGCAATGCAAAATTATGACATCACAATCCATGCAATGCAGTATGCAATGCAAAATTATGACATCACAATCCATGCAATGCAGTATGCAATGCAAAATTATGACATCATAATTCATGCAAAGCATAATTTAATGCAAAATTATGACATCACAATCCACGCAATGCAGTATGCAATGCAAAATTATGACATCATAATCCATGCAAAGCATCATTTAATGCAAAATTATGACATCACAATCCATGCAATGAAGTATGCAATGCAAAATTATGACATCACAATCCATGCAATGCAGTATGCAATGCAAAATTATGACATCATAATCCATGCAAAGCATAATTTAATGCAAAATTATGACATCACAATCCATGCAATGCAGTATGCAAAGCAAAATTATGACATCACAATCCATGCAAAGCATCATTTAATGCAAAATTATGACATCACAATCCATGCAATGCAGTATGAAATGCAAAATTATGACATCAAAATCCATGCAAAGCATCATTTAATGCAAAAATATGACATCACAATCCAAGCAAAGCATCATTTAATGCAAAATTTTGACATCACAATCCAAGCAATGCAACATTTACTGCAAAATATGACATCACAATCCATGCAATGCAGTATGCAATGCACAATTATGACATCACAATCCATGCAATGCAGTATGCAATGCAAAATTATGACATCATAATCCATGCAAAGCTTCATTTAATGCAAAATTATGACATCACAATCCATGCAATGCAGTATGCAATGCAAAATTATGACATCACAATCCATGCAATGCAGTATGCAATGCAAAATTATGATATCATAATCCATGCAAAGCATCATGTAATGCAAAATTATGACATCACGATCCATGCAATGCAGTATGCAATGCAAAATTATGACACCACAATCCATGCAAAGCATCATTTAATACAAAATTATGACATCACAATCCATGCAAAGCATCATTTAATGCAAAATTATGACATCACGATCCATGCAATGCAGTATGCAATGCAAAATTATGACATCATAATCCATGCAAAGCATCATTTAATGCAAAATTATGACACCACAATCCATGCAATGGAGTATGCAATGCAAAATGATGACATCACAATCCAAGCAATGCAACATTTAATGCAAAATTATGACATCACGATCCATGCAATGCAGTATGCAATGCAAAATTATGACATCATAATCCATGCAAAGCATCATTTAATGCAAAATTATGACATCACAATCCATGCAATGCAGTATGCAATGCAAAATTATGACATCACAATCCATGCAAAGCATCTTTTAAAGCAAAATTATGACATCACAATCCATGCAATGCAGTATGCAATGCAAAATTATGACATCACAATCCATGCAAAGCATCATTTAATGCAAAATTATGACATCACGATCCATGCAATGCAGTATGCAATGCAAAATTATGACATCATAATCCATGCAAAGCATCATTTAATGCAAAATTATGACATCACAATCCACGCAATGCAGTATGCAATGCAAAATTATGACATCACAATCCACGCAATGCAGTATGCAATGCAAAATTATGACATCACAATCCATGCAATGCAGTATGCAATGCAAAATTATGACATCATAATTCATGCAAAGCATCATTTAATGCAAAATTATGACATCACAATCCACGCAATGCAGTATGCAATGCAAAATTATGACATCACAATCCATGCAATGCAGTATGCAATGCAAAATTATGACATCATAATTCATGCAAAGCATCATTTAATGCAAAATTATGACATCACAATCCACGCAATGCAGTATGCAATGTAAAATTATGACATCACAATCCAAGCAATGCAACATTTAATGCAAAATTATGACATCACAATCCACGCAATGCAGTATGCAATGCAAAATTATGACATCACAATCCATGCAATGCAGTATGCAATGCAAAATTATGACATCATAATTCATGCAAAGCATCATTTAATGCAAAATTATGACATCACAATCCACGCAATGCAGTATGCAATGCAAAATTATGACATCATAATCTACGCAATGCAGTATGCAATGCAAAATTATGACATCATAATCCATGCAAAGCATCATTTAATGCAAAATTATGACATCACAATCCATGCAATGAAGTATGCAATGCAAAATTATGACATCACAATCCATGCAATGAAGTATGCAATGCAAAATTATGACATCACAATCCATGCAAAGCATCATTTAATGCAAAATTATGACATCACAATCCATGCAATGCAGTATGAAATGCAAAATTATGACATCAAAATCCATGCAAAGCATCATTTAATGCAAAAATATGACATCACAATCCAAGCAAAGCATCATTTAATGCAAAATTTTGACATCACAATCCAAGCAATGCAACATTTACTGCAAAATATGACATCACAATCCATGCAATGCAGTATGCAATGCACAATTATGACATCACAATCCATGCAATGCAGTATGCAATGCAAAATTATGACATCATAATCCATGCAAAGCTTCATTTAATGCAAAATTATGACATCACAATCCATGCAATGCAGTATGCAATGCAAAATTATGACATCACAATCCATGCAATGCAGTATGCAATGCAAAATTATGATATCATAATCCATGCAAAGCATCATGTAATGCAAAATTATGACATCACGATCCATGCAATGCAGTATGCAATGCAAAATTATGACACCACAATCCATGCAAAGCATCATTTAATACAAAATTATGACATCACAATCCATGCAAAGCATCATTTAATGCAAAATTATGACATCACGATCCATGCAATGCAGTATGCAATGCAAAATTATGACATCATAATCCATGCAAAGCATCATTTAATGCAAAATTATGACACCACAATCCATGCAATGCAGTATGCAATGCAAAATGATGACATCACAATCCAAGCAATGCAACATTTAATGCAAAATTATGACATCATGATCCATGCAATGCAGTATGCAATGCAAAATTATGACATCATAATCCATGCAAAGCATCATTTAATGCAAAATTATGACATCACGATCCATGCAATGCAGTATGCAATGCAAAATTATGACATCATAATCCATGCAAAGCATCATTTAATGCAAAATTATGACATCACAATCCACGCAATGCAGTATGCAATGCAAAATTATGACATCACAATCCACGCAATGCAGTATGCAATGCAAAATTATGACATCACAATCCATGCAATGCAGTATGCAATGCAAAATTATGACATCATAATTCATGCAAAGCATCATTTAATGCAAAATTATGACATCACAATCCACGCAATGCAGTATGCAATGCAAAATTATGACATCACAATCCATGCAATGCAGTATGCAATGCAAAATTATGACATCATAATTCATGCAAAGCATCATTTAATGCAAAATTATGACATCACAATCCACGCAATGCAGTATGCAATGTAAAATTATGACATCACAATCCAAGCAATGCAACATTTAATGCAAAATTATGACATCACAATCCACGCAATGCAGTATGCAATGCAAAATTATGACATCACAATCCATGCAATGCAGTATGCAATGCAAAATTATGACATCATAATTCATGCAAAGCATCATTTAATGCAAAATTATGACATCACAATCCACGCAATGCAGTATGCAATGCAAAATTATGACATCACAATCCATGCAATGCAGTATGCAATGCAAAATTATGACATCATAATTCATGCAAAGCATCATTTAATGCAAAATTATGACATCACAATCCACGCAATGCAGTATGCAATGCAAAATTATGACATCACAATCCATGCAATGCAGTATGCAATGCAAAATTATGACATCATAATTCATGCAAAGCATCATTTAGTGCAAAAATATGACATCACAATCCATGCAAAGCATCATGTAATGCAAAATTATGACATCACAATCCAAGCAATGCAACATTTAATGCAAAATTATGACATCACACTCCATGCAATGCAGTATGCAATGCAAAATTATGACATCACAATCCATGCAAAGCATCATTTAATGCAAAATTATGACATCACGATCCATACAATGCAGTATGCAATGCAAAATTATGACATCACAATCCATGCAATGCAGTATGCAATGCAAAATTATGACATCACAATCCGTGCAATGCAGTATGCAATGCAAAATTATGACATCATAATCCAAGCAAAGCATCATTTAATGCAAAATTATGACATCACATTCCATGCAATGCAGTATGCAATGCAAAATTATGACATCGCAATCCATGCAATGCAGTATGCAATGCAAAATTATGACATTATAATTCATGCTAAGCATCATTTAATGCAAAATTATGACATCACAATCCATGCAATGCAGTATGCAAAGCAAAATTATGACATCACAATCCATGCAAAGCATCATTTAATGCAAAATTATGACATCACGATCCATACAATGCAGTATGCAATGCACAATTATGATATCACAATCCATGCAAAGCATCATTTAATGCAAAAATATGACATCACAATCCATGCAAAGCATCATTTAATGCAAAATTATGACATCACAATCCATGCAATGCAGTATGCAATGCAAAATTATGACATTATAATTCATGCAAAGCATCATTTAATGCAAAATTATGACATCACAATCCATGCAATGCAGTATGCAATGCAAAATTATGACATCACAATCCATGCAATGCAGTATGCAATGCAAAATTATGACATCACAATCCATGCAATGCAGTATGCAATGCAAAATTATGACATCACAATCCATGCAATGCAGTATGCAATGCAAAATTATGACATCATAATTCATGCAAAGCATAATTTAATGCAAAATTATGACATCACAATCCACGCAATGCAGTATGCAATGCAAAATTATGACATCATAATCCATGCAAAGCATCATTTAATGCAAAATTATGACATCACAATCCATGCAATGAAGTATGCAATGCAAAATTATGACATCACAATCCATGCAATGCAGTATGCAATGCAAAATTATGACATCACAATCCATGCAAAGCATAATTTAATGCAAAATTATGACATCACAATCCATGCAATGCAGTATGCAAAGCAAAATTATGACATCACAATCCATGCAAAGCATCATTTAATGCAAAATTATGACATCACAATCCATGCAATGCAGTATGCAATGCAAAATTATGACATCACAATCCATGCAAAGCATCATTTAATGCAAAAATATGACATCACAATCCATGCAAAGCATCATTTAATGCAAAATTATGACATCACAATCCAAGCAATGCAACATTTACTGCAAAATATGACATCACATTCCATGCAATGCAGTATGCAATGCACAATTATGACATCACAATCCATGCAATGCAGTATGCAATGCAAAATTATGACATCACAATACATGCAATGCAGTATGCAATGCAAAATTATGACATCACAATCCGTGCAATGCAGTTTGCAAAGCAAAATTATGACATCACAATCCATGCAAAGCATCATTTAATGCAAAATTATGACATCACAATCCACGCAATGCAGTATGCAATGCAAAATTATGACATCATAATCTACGCAATGCAGTATGCAATGCAAAATTATGACATCATAATCCATGCAAAGCATCATTTAATGCAAAATTATGACATCACAATCCATGCAATGAAGTATGCAATGCAAAATTATGACATCACAATCCATGCAATGCAGTATGCAATGCAAAATTATGACATCATAATCCATGCAAAGCATAATTTAATGCAAAATTATGACATCACAATCCATGCAATGCAGTATGCATAGCAAAATTATGACATCACAATCCATGCAAAGCATCATTTAATGCAAAATTATGACATCACAATCCATGCAATGCAGTATGAAATGCAAAATTATGACATCAAAATCCATGCAAAGCATCATTTAATGCAAAAATATGACATCACAATCCAAGCAAAGCATCATTTAATGCAAAATTTTGACATCACAATCCAAGCAATGCAACATTTACTGCAAAATATGACATCACAATCCATGCAATGCAGTATGCAATGCACAATTATGACATCACAATCCATGCAATGCAGTATGCAATGCAAAATTATGACATCATAATCCATGCAAAGCTTCATTTAATGCAAAATTATGACATCACAATCCATGCAATGCAGTATGCAATGCAAAATTATGACATCACAATCCATGCAATGCAGTATGCAATGCAAAATTATGATATCATAATCCATGCAAAGCATCATGTAATGCAAAATTATGACATCACGATCCATGCAATGCAGTATGCAATGCAAAATTATGACACCACAATCCATGCAAAGCATCATTTAATACAAAATTATGACATCACAATCCATGCAAAGCATCATTTAATGCAAAATTATGACATCACGATCCATGCAATGCAGTATGCAATGCAAAATTATGACATCATAATCCATGCAAAGCATCATTTAATGCAAAATTATGACATCACAATCCATGCAATGCAGTATGCAATGCAAAATGATGACATCACAATCCAAGCAATGCAACATTTAATGCAAAATTATGACATCACGATCCATGCAATGCAGTATGCAATGCAAAATTATGACATCATAATCCATGCAAAGCATCATTTAATGCAAAATTATGACATCACAATCCATGCAATGCAGTATGCAATGCAAAATTATGACATCACAATCCATGCAAAGCATCTTTTAAAGCAAAATTATGACATCACAATCCATGCAATGCAGTATGCAATGCAAAATTATGACATCACAATCCATGCAAAGCATCATTCAATGCAAAATTATGACATCACGATCCATGCAATGCAGTATGCAATGCAAAATTATGACATCATAATCCATGCAAAGCATCATTTAATGCAAAATTATGACATCACAATCCACGCAATGCAGTATGCAATGCAAAATTATGACATCACAATCCACGCAATGCAGTATGCAATGCAAAATTATGACATCACAATCCATGCAATGCAGTATGCAATGCAAAATTATGACATCATAATTCATGCAAAGCATCATTTAATGCAAAATTATGACATCACAATCCACGCAATGCAGTATGCAATGCAAAATTATGACATCACAATCCATGCAATGCAGTATGCAATGCAAAATTATGACATCATAATTCATGCAAAGCATCATTTAATGCAAAATTATGACATCACAATCCACGCAATGCAGTATGCAATGTAAAATTATGACATCATAATCTACGCAATGCAGTATGCAATGCAAAATTATGACATCATAATCCATGCAAAGCATCATTTAATGCAAAATTATGACATCACAATCCATGCAATGTAGTATGCAATGCAAAATTATGACATCACAATCCATGCAATGCAGTATGCATAGCAAAATTATGACATCACAATCCATGCAAAGCATCATTTAATGCAAAATTATGACATCACGATCCATGCAATGCAGCATGTATTGCAAAATTATGACATCACAATCCATGCAATGCAGTATGCAATGCAAAATTATGACATCACAATCCATGCAATGCAGTATGCAATGCAAAATTATGACATCATAATTCATGCAAAGCATCATTTAATGCAAAATTATGACATCACAATCCACGCAATGCAGTATGCAATGCAAAATTATGACATCATAATCTACGCAATGCAGTATGCAATGCAAAATTATGACATCATAATCCATGCAAAGCATCATTTAATGCAAAATTATGACATCACAATCCATGCAATGAAGTATGCAATGCAAAATTATGACATCACAATCCATGCAATGCAGTATGCAATGCAAAATTATGACATCATAATCCATGCAAAGCATAATTTAATGCAAAATTATGACATCACAATCCATGCAATGCAGTATGCAAAGCAAAATTATGACATCACAATCCATGCAAAGCATCATTTAATGCAAAATTATGACATAACAATCCATGCAATGCAGTATGCAATGCAAAATTATGACATCAAAATCCATGCAATGCAGTATGCAATGCAAAATTATGACATCATAATCCATGCAAAGCTTCATTTAATGCAAAATTATGACATCACAATCCATGCAATGCAGTATGCAATGCAAAATTATGACATCACAATCCATGCAATGCAGTATGCAATGCAAAATTATGATATCATAATCCATGCAAAGCATCATGTAATGCAAAATTATGACATCACGATCCATGCAATGCAGTATGCAATGCAAAATTATGACACCACAATTCATGCAAAGCATCATTTACTGCAAAATATGACATCACAATCCATGCAATGCAGTATGCAATGCACAATTATGACATCACAATCCATGCAATGCAGTATGCAATGCAAAATTATGACATCATAATCCATGCAAAGCTTCATTTAATGCAAAATTATGACATCACAATCCATGCAATGCAGTATGCAATGCAAAATTATGACATCACAATCCATGCAATGCAGTATGCAATGCAAAATTATGATATCATAATCCATGCAAAGCATCATGTAATGCAAAATTATGACATCACGATCCATGCAATGCAGTATGCAATGCAAAATTATGACACCACAATTCATGCAAAGCATCATTTAATACAAAATTATGACATCACAATCCATGCAATGCAGTATGCAATGCAAAATGATGACATCACAATCCAAGCAATGCAACATTTAATGCAAAATTATGACATCACGATCCATGCAATGCAGTATGCAATGCAAAATTATGACACCACAATCCATGCAAAGCATCATTTAATACAAAATTATGACATCACAATCCATGCAATGCAGTATGCAATGCAAAATGATGACATCACAATCCATGCAATGCAACATTTAATGCAAAATTATGACATCACGATCCATGCAATGCAGTATGCAATGCAAAATTATGACATCATAATCCATGCAAAGCATCATTTAATGCAAAATTATGACATCACAATCCATGCAATGCAGTATGCAATGCAAAATTATGACATCATAATCCATGCAAAGCATCATTTAATGCAAAATTATGACATCACAGTCCATGCAATGCAGTATGCATAGCAAAATTATGACATCACAATCCATGCAAAGCATCATTTAATGCAAAATTCTGACATCACGATCCATGCAATGCAGTATGCAATGCAAAATTATGACATCACAATCCGTGCAATGCAGTATGCAATGCAAAATTATGACATCACGATCCATGCAATGCAGTATGCAATGCAAAATTATGACATCACATTCCGTGCAATGCAGTATGCAATGCAAAATTATGACATCATAATCCATGCAAAGCATCATTTAATGCAAAATTATGACATCACATTCCATGCAATGCAGTATGCAATGCAAAATTATGACATCACAATCCATGCAAAGCATCATTTAATGCAAAATTATGACATCACAATCCATGCAATGCAGTATGCAATGCAAAATTATGACATCACAATCCATGCAATGCAGTATGCAATGCAAAATTATGACATCATAATCCATGCAAAGCATCATTTAATGCAAAATTATGACATCACAATCCATGCAATGCAGTATGCAATGCAAAATGATGACATCACAATCCAAGCAATGCAACATTTAATGCAAAATTATGACATCACGATCCATGCAATGCAGTATGCAATGCAAAATTATGACATCATAATCCATGCAAAGCATCATTTAATGCAAAATTATGACATCACAATCCATGCAATGCAGTATGCAATGCAAAATTATGACATCACAATCCATGCAAAGCATCTTTTAAAGCAAAATTATGACATAACAATCCATGCAATGCAGTATGCAATGCAAAATTATGACATCACAATCTATGCAATGCAGTATGCAATGCAAAATTATGACATCATAATCCATGCAAAGCATCATTTAATGCAAAATTATGACATCACAATCCATGCAATGCAGTATGCAATGCAAAATTATGACATCATAATCCATGCAAAGCATCATTTAATGCAAAATTATGACATCACAGTCCATGCAATGCAGTATGCATAGCAAAATTATGACATCACAATCCATGCAAAGCATCATTTAATGCAAAATTCTGACATCACGATCCATGCAATGCAGTATGCAATGCAAAATTATGACATCACAATCCGTGCAATGCAGTATGCAATGCAAAATTATGACATCACGATCCATGCAATGCAGTATGCAATGCAAAATTATGACATCACATTCCGTGCAATGCAGTATGCAATGCAAAATTATGACATCATAATCCATGCAAAGCATCATTTAATGCAAAATTATGACATCACAT
The DNA here is from genome assembly GCF_028390025.1 of Pseudophryne corroboree. NCBI lineage: Eukaryota > Metazoa > Chordata > Amphibia > Anura > Myobatrachidae > Pseudophryne > Pseudophryne corroboree. The sequence continues at coordinate 728,750 of NW_026967535.1, read as the reverse complement.
TCCATGCAATGCAGTATGCAATGCAAAATTATGACATCACAATCCATGCAAAGCATCATTTAATGCAAAATTATGACATCACAATCCATGCAATGCAGTATGCAATGCAAAATTATGACATCACAATCCATGCAATGCAGTATGCAATGCAAAATTATGACATCATAATTCATGCAAAGCATCATTTAATGCAAAATTATGACATCACAATCTACGCAATGCAGTATGCAATGCAAAATTATGACATCATAATCCATGCAAAGCATATTTTAATGCAAAATTATGACATCACAATCCATGCAATGCAGTATGCAATGCAAAATTATGACATAACAATCCATGCAATGCAGTATGCAATGCAAAATTATGACATCAAAATCCATGCAAAGCATCATTTAATGCAAAATTATGACATCACAATCCATGCAATGCAGTATGCAATGCAAAATGATGACATCACAATCCAAGCAATGCAACATTTAATGCAAAATTATGACATCACACTCCATGCAATGCAGTATGCAATGCAAAATTATGACATCACAATCCATGCAAAGCATCATTTAATGCAAAATTATGACATCACGATCCATGCAATGCATTATGCAATGCAAAATTATGACATCACAATCCATGCAATGCAGTATGCAATGCAAAATTATGACATCACAATCCGTGCAATGCAGTATGCAATGCAAAATTATGACATCATAATCCAAGCAAAGCATCATTTAATGCAAAATTATGACATCACATTCCATGCAATGCAGTATGCAATGCAAAATTTTGACATCACAATCCATGCAATGCAGTATGCAATGCAAAATTATGACATTATAATTCATGCAAAGCATCATATAATGCAAAATTATGACATCACAATCCATGCAATGCAGTATGCAAAGCAAAATTATGACATCACAATCCATGCAAAGCATCATTTAATGCAAAATTATGACATCACGATCCATACAATGCAGTATGCAATGCAAAATTATGATATCACTATCCATGCAAAGCATCATTTAATGCAAAAATATGACATCACAATCCATGCAAAGCATCATTTAATGCAAAATTATGACATCACAATCCATGCAATGCAGTATGCAATGCAAAATTATGACATTATAATTCATGCAAAGCATCATTTAATGCAAAATTATGACATCACAATCCATGCAATGAAGTATGCAATGCAAAATTATGACATCACAATCCATGCAATGCAGTATGCAATGCAAAATTATGACATCATAATCCATGCAAAGAATAATTTAATGCAAAATTATGACATCACAATCCATGCAATGCAGTATGCAAAGCAAAATTATGACATCACAATCCATGCAAAGCATCATTTAATGCAAAATGTTGACATCACAATCCATGCAATGCAGTATGCAATGCAAAATTATGACATCACAATCCATGCAAAGCATCATTTAATGCAAAATTATGACATCACAATCCATGCAATGAAGTATGCAATGCAAAATTATGACATCACAATCCATGCAATGCAGTATGCAATGCAAAATTATGACATCATAATCCATGCAAAGCATAATTTAATGCAAAATTATGACATCACAATCCATGCAATGCAGTATGTAAAGCAAAATTATGACATCACAATCCATGCAAAGCATCATTTAATGCAACATTTTGACATCACAATCCATGCAATGCAGTATGCAATGCAAAATTATGACATCACAATCCATGCAAAGCATCATTTAATGCAACATTATGACATCATAATCCATGCAAAGCATCATTTAATGCAAAATTATGACATCACAGTCCATGCAATGCAGTATGCAAAGCAAAATTATGACATCACAATCCATGCAAAGCATCATTTAATGCAAAATTATGACATCACGATCCATGCAATGCAGTATGCAATGCAAAATTATGACATCACAATCCATGCAAAGCATCATTTAATGCAAAATTATGACATCACGATCCATGCAATGCAGTATGCAATGCAAAATTATGACATCATAATCCATGCAAAGCATCATTTAATGCAAAATTATGACATCACAATCCATGCAATGCAGTATGCAATGCACAATGATGACATCACAATCCAAGCAATGCAACATTTAATGCAAAATTATGACATCACGATCCATGCAATGCAGTATGCAATGCAAAAGTATGACATCATAATCCATGCAAAGCATCATTTAATGCAAAATTATGACATCACAATCCATGCAATGCAGTATGCAATGCAAAATTATGACATCACAATCCATGCAAAGCATCTTTTAAAGCAAAATTATGACATAACAATCCATGCAATGCAGTATGCAATGCAAAATTATGACATCACAATCTATGCAATGCAGTATGCAATGCAAAATTATGACATCATAATCCATGCAAAGCATCATTTAATGCAAAATTATGACATCACAATCCATGCAATGCAGTATGCAATGCAAAATTATGACATCATAATCCATGCAAAGCATCATTTAATGCAAAATTCTGACATCACGATCCATGCAATGCAGTATGCAATGCAAAATTATGACATCACATTCCGTGCAATGCAGTATGCAATGCAAAATTATGACATCACAATCCATGCAAAGCATCATTTAATGCAAAATTCTGACATCACGATCCATGCAATGCAGTATGCAATGCAAAATTATGACATCACATTCCGTGCAATGCAGTATGCAATGCAAAATTATGACATCATAATCCATGCAAAGCATCATTTAATGCAAAATTATGACATCACATTCCATGCAATGCAGTATGCAATGCAAAATTATGACATCACATTCCGTGCAATGCAGTATGCAATGCAAAATTATGACATCATAATCCATGCAAAGCATCATTTAATGCAAAATTATGACATCACATTCCATGCAATGCAGTATGCAATGCAAAATTATGACATCACAATCCATGCAAAGCATCATTTAATGCAAAATTATGACATCACAATCCATGCAATGCAGTATGCAATGCAAAATTATGACATCACAATCCATGCAATGCAGTATGCAATGCAAAATTATGACATCATAATTCATGCAAAGCATCATTTAATGCAAAATTATGACATCACAATCTACGCAATGCAGTATGCAATGCAAAATTATGACATCATAATCCATGCAAAGCATATTTTAATGCAAAATTATGACATCACAATCCATGCAATGCAGTATGCAATGCAAAATTATGACATAACAATCCATGCAATGCAGTATGCAATGCAAAATTATGACATCATAATCCATGCAAAGCATCATTTAATGCAAAATTATGGCATCACAATCCATGCAATGCAGTATGCAATGCAAAATGATGACATCACAATCCAAGCAATGCAACATTTAATGCAAAATTATGACATCACACTCCATGCAATGCAGTATGCAATGCAAAATTATGACATCACAATCCATGCAAAGCATCATTTAATGCAAAATTATGACATCATGATCCATGCAATGCATTATGCAATGCAAAATTATGACATCACAATCCATGCAATGCAGTATGCAATGCAAAATTATGACATCACAATCCGTGCAATGCAGTATGCAATGCAAAATTATGACATCATAATCCAAGCAAAGCATCATTTAATGCAAAATTATGACATCACATTCCATGCAATGCAGTATGCAATGCAAAATTTTGACATCACAATCCATGCAATGCAGTATGCAATGCAAAATTATGACATTATAATTCATGCAAAGCATCATATAATGCAAAATTATGACATCACAATCCATGCAATGCAGTATGCAAAGCAAAATTATGACATCACAATCCATGCAAAGCATCATTTAATGCAAAATTATGACATCACGATCCATATAATGCAGTATGCAATGCAAAATTATGATATCACTATCCATGCAAAGCATCATTTAATGCAAAAATATGACATCACAATCCATGCAAAGCATCATTTAATGCAAAATTATGACATCACAATCCATGCAATGCAGTATGCAATGCAAAATTATGACATTATAATTCATGCAAAGCATCATTTAATGCAAAATTATGACATCACAATCCATGCAATGAAGTATGCAATGCAAAATTATGACATCACAATCCATGCAATGCAGTATGCAATGCAAAATTATGACATCATAATCCATGCAAAGCATAATTTAATGCAAAATTATGACATCACAATCCATGCAATGCAGTATGCAAAGCAAAATTATGACATCACAATCCATGCAAAGCATCATTTAATGCAAAATGTTGACATCACAATCCATGCAATGCAGTATGCAATGCAAAATTATGACATCACAATCCATGCAAAGCATCATTTAATGCAACATTATGACATCACAATCCATGCAATGAAGTATGCAATGCAAAATTATGACATCACAATCCATGCAATGCAGTATGCAATGCAAAATTATGACATCATAATCCATGCAAAGCATAATTTAATGCAAAATTATGACATCACAATCCATGCAATGCAGTATGCAAAGCAAAATTATGACATCACAATCCATGCAAAGCATCATTTAATGCAACATTTTGACATCACAATCCATGCAATGCAGTATGCAATGCAAAATTATGACATCATAATCCATGCAAAGCATCATTTAATGCAAAATTATGACATCACAATCCATGCAATGCAGTATGCAATGCAACATTATGACATCATAATCCATGCAAAGCATCATTTAATGCAAAATTATGACATCACAGTCCATGCAATGCAGTATGCAAAGCAAAATTATGACATCACAATCCATGCAAAGCATCATTTAATGCAAAATTATGACATCACGATCCATGCAATGCAGTATGCAATGCAAAATTATGACATCACAATCCATGCAAAGCATCATTTAATGCAAAATTATGACATCACAATCCATGCAATGCAGTATGCAATGCAAAATGATGACATCACAATCCAAGCAATGCAACATTTAATGCACAATTATGACATCACGATCCATGCAATGCAGTATGCAATGCAAAATTATGACATCATAATCCATGCAAAGCATCATTTAATGCAAAATTATGACATCACAATCCACGCAAAACAGTATGCAATGCAAAATTATGACATCACAATCCATGCAATGCAGTATGCAATGCAAAATTATGACATCACAATCCATGCAATGCAGTATGCAAAGCAAAATTATGACATCACAATCCATGCAAAGCATCATTTAATGCAAAATTATGACATCACGATCCATGCAATGCAGTATGTAATGCAAAATTATGACATCACAATCCATGCAATGCAGTATGCAATGCAAAATTATGACATCACAATCCATGCAATGCAGTATGCAATGCAAAATTATGACATCATAATTCATGCAAAGCATCATTTAATGCAAAATTATGACATCACAATCCACGCAATGCAGTATGCAATGCAAAATTATGACATCATAATCTACGCAATGCAGTATGCAATGCAAAATTATGACATCATAATCCATGCAAAGCATCATTTAATGCAAAATTATGACATCACAATCCATGCAATGAAGTATGCAATGCAAAATTATGACATCACAATCCATGCAATGCAGTATGCAATGCAAAATTATGACATCATAATCCATGCAAAGCATAATTTAATGCAAAATTATGACATCACAATCCATGCAATGCAGTATGCAAAGCAAAATTATGACATCACAATCCATGCAAAGCATCATTTAATGCAAAATTATGACATCACAATCCATGCAATGCAGTATGCAATGCAAAATTATGACATCAAAATCCATGCAATGCAGTATGCAATGCAAAATTATGACATCATAATCCATGCAAAGCTTCATTTAATGCAAAATTATGACATCACAATCCATGCAATGCAGTATGCAATGCAAAATTATGACATCACAATCCATGCAATGCAGTATGCAATGCAAAATTATGATATCATAATCCATGCAAAGCATCATGTAATGCAAAATTATGACATCACGATCCATGCAATGCAGTATGCAATGCAAAATTATGACACCACAATTCATGCAAAGCATCATTTACTGCAAAATATGACATCACAATCCATGCAATGCAGTATGCAATGCACAATTATGACATCACAATCCATGCAATGCAGTATGCAATGCAAAATTATGACATCATAATCCATGCAAAGCTTCATTTAATGCAAAATTATGACATCACAATCCATGCAATGCAGTATGCAATGCAAAATTATGACATCACAATCCATGCAATGCAGTATGCAATGCAAAAATATGATATCATAATCCATGCAAAGCATCATGTAATGCAAAATTATGACATCACGATCCATGCAATGCAGTATGCAATGCAAAATTATGACACCACAATTCATGCAAAGCATCATTTAATACAAAATTATGACATCACAATCCATGCAATGCAGTATGCAATGCAAAATGATGACATCACAATCCAAGCAATGAAACATTTAATGCAAAATTATGACATCACGATCCATGCAATGCAGTATGCAATGCAAAATTATGACACCACAATCCATGCAAAGCATCATTTAATACAAAATTATGACATCACAATCCATGCAATGCAGTATGCAATGCAAAATGATGACATCACAATCCATGCAATGCAACATTTAATGCAAAATTATGACATCACGATCCATGCAATGCAGTATGCAATGCAAAATTATGACATCATAATCCATGCAAAGCATCATTTAATGCAAAATTATGACATCACAATCCATGCAATGCAGTATGCAATGCAACATTATGACATCATAATCCATGCAAAGCATCATTTAATGCAAAATTATGACATCACAGTCCATGCAATGCAGTATGCAAAGCAAAATTATGACATCACAATCCATGCAAAGCATCATTTAATGCAAAATTATGACATCACGATCCATGCAATGCAGTATGCAATGCAAAATTATGACATCACAATCCATGCAAAGCATCATTTAATGCAAAATTATGACATCACGATCCATGCAATGCAGTATGCAATGCAAAATTATGACATCATAATCCATGCAAAGCATCATGTAATGCAAAATTATGACATCACAATCCATGCAATGCAGTATGCAATGCAAAATGATGACATCACAATCCAAGCAATGCAACATTTAATGCAAAATTATGACATCACGATCCATGCAATGCAGTATGCAATGCAAAATTATGACATCATAATCCATGCAAAGCATCATTTAATGCAAAATTATGACATCACAATCCATGCAATGCAGTATGCAAAGCAAAATTATGACATCACAATCCATGCAAAGCATCATTTAATGCAAAATGTTGACATCACAATCCATGCAATGCAGTATGCAATGCAAAATTATGACATCACAATCCATGCAAAGCATCATATAATGCAACATTATGACATCACAATCCATGCAATGAAGTATGCAATGCAAAATTATGACATCACAATCCATGCAATGCAGTATGCAATGCAAAATTATGACATCATAATCCATGCAAAGCATAATTTAATGCAAAATTATGACATCACAATCCATGCAATGCAGTATGCAAAGCAAAATTATGACATCACAATCCATGCAAAGCATCATTTAATGCAACATTTTGACATCACAATCCATGCAATGCAGTATGCAATGCAAAATTATGACATCATAATCCATGCAAAGCATCATTTAATGCAAAATTATGACATCACAATCCATGCAATGCAGTATGCAATGCAACATTATGACATCATAATCCATGCAAAGCATCATTTAATGCAAAATTATGACATCACAGTCCATGCAATGCAGTATGCAAAGCAAAATTATGACATCACAATCCATGCAAAGCATCATTTAATGCAAAATTATGACATCACGATCCATGCAATGCAGTATGCAATGCAAAATTATGACATCACAATCCATGCAAAGCATCATTTAATGCAAAATTATGACATCACGATCCATGCAATGCAGTATGCAATGCAAAATTATGACATCATAATCCATGCAAAGCATCATTTAATGCAAAATTATGACATCACAATCCATGCAATGCAGTATGCAATGCAAAATGATGACATCACAATCCAAGCAATGCAACATTTAATGCAAAATTATGACATCACGATCCATGCAATGCAGTATGCAATGCAAAATTATGACATCATAATCCATGCAAAGCATCATTTAATGCAAAATTATGACATCACAATCCACGCAATGCAGTATGCAATGCAAAATTATGACATCACAATCCATGCAATGCAGTATGCAATGCAAAATTATGACATCATAATTCATGCAAAGCATCATTTAATGCAAAATTATGACATCACAATCCACGCAATGCAGTATGCAATGTAAAATTATGACATCATAATCTACGCAATGCAGTATGCAATGCAAAATTATGACATCATAATCCATGCAAAGCATCATTTAATGCAAAATTATGACATCACAATCCATGCAATGCAGTATGCAATGCAAAATTATGACATCACAATCCATGCAATGCAGTATGCAAAGCAAAATTATGACATCACAATCCATGCAAAGCATCATTTAATGCAAAATTATGACATCACGATCCATGCAATGCAGTATGCAATGCAAAATTATGACATCACAATCCATGCAATGCAGTATGCAATGCAAAATTATGACATCACAATCCATGCAATGCAGTATGCAATGCAAAATTATGACATCATAATTCATGCAAAGCATCATTTAATGCAAAATTATGACATCACAATCCACGCAATGCAGTATGCAATGCAAAATTATGACATCATAAGGATATCCTTACAAAGAAATAAGGATCAAATAAGGTTAGTGATAAAAAAAAATAATATATAAAAAAAAAAAAAAGGGGCAGACTAGATGGGCCAAGTGGTTCTTATCTGCCGACAAATTCTATGTTTCTATGTTTCAGTATGCAATGCAAAATTATGACATCATAATCCATGCAAAGCATCATTTAATGCAAAATTATGACATCACAATCCATGCAATGAAGTATGCAATGCAAAATTATGACATCACAATCCATGCAATGCAGTATGCAATGCAAAATTATGACATCATAATCCATGCAAAGCATAATTTAATGCAAAATTATGACATCACAATCCATGCAATGCAGTATGCAAAGCAAAATTATGACATCACAATCCATGCAAAGCATCATTTAATGCAAAATTATGACATCACAATCCATGCAATGCAGTATGCAATGCAAAATTATGACATCATAATCCATGCAAAGCTTCATTTAATGCAAAATTATGACATCACAATCCATGCAATGCAGTATGCAATGCAAAATTATGACATCACAATCCATGCAATGCAGTATGCAATGCAAAATTATGATATCATAATCCATGCAAAGCATCATGTAATGCAAAATTATGACATCACGATCCATGCAATGCAGTATGCAATGCAAAATTATGACACCACAATTCATGCAAAGCATCATTTACTGCAAAATATGACATCACAATCCATGCAATGCAGTATGCAATGCACAATTATGACATCACAATCCATGCAATGCAGTATGCAATGCAAAATTATGACATCATAATCCATGCAAAGCTTCATTTAATGCAAAATTATGACATCACAATCCATGCAATGCAGTATGCAATGCAAAATTATGACATCACAATCCATGCAATGCAGTATGCAATGCAAAAATATGATATCATAATCCATGCAAAGCATCATGTAATGCAAAATTATGACATCACGATCCATGCAATGCAGTATGCAATGCAAAATTATGACACCACAATTCATGCAAAGCATCATTTAATACAAAATTATGACATCACAATCCATGCAATGCAGTATGCAATGCAAAATGATGACATCACAATCCAAGCAATGCAACATTTAATGCAAAATTATGACATCACGATCCATGCAATGCAGTATGCAATGCAAAATTATGACACCACAATCCATGCAAAGCATCATTTAATACAAAATTATGACATCACAATCCATGCAATGCAGTATGCAATGCAAAATGATGACATCACAATCCATGCAATGCAACATTTAATGCAAAATTATGACATCACGATCCATGCAATGCAGTATGCAATGCAAAATTATGACATCATAATCCATGCAAAGCATCATTTAATGCAAAATTATGACATCACAATCCATGCAATGCAGTATGCAATGCAACATTATGACATCATAATCCATGCAAAGCATCATTTAATGCAAAATTATGACATCACAGTCCATGCAATGCAGTATGCAAAGCAAAATTATGACATCACAATCCATGCAAAGCATCATTTAATGCAAAATTATGACATCACGATCCATGCAATGCAGTATGCAATGCAAAATTATGACATCACAATCCATGCAAAGCATCATTTAATGCAAAATTATGACATCACGATCCATGCAATGCAGTATGCAATGCAAAATTATGACATCATAATCTATGCAAAGCATCATGTAATGCAAAATGATGACATCACAATCCATGCAATGCAGTATGCAATGCAAAATGATGACATTACAATCCAAGCAATGCAACATTTAATGCAAAATTATGACATCACGATCCATGCAATGCAGTATGCAATGCAAAATTATGACATCATAATCCATGCAAAGCATCATTTAATGCAAAATTATGACATCACAATCCATGCAATGCAGTATGCAATGCAAAATTATGACATCACAATCCATGCAAAGCATCTTTTAAAGCAAAATTATGACATAACAATCCATGCAATGCAGTATGCAATGCAAAATTATGACATCACAATCTATGCAATGCAGTATGCAATGCAAAATTATGACATCATAATCCATGCAAAGCATCATTTAATGCAAAATTATGACATCACAATCCATGCAATGCAGTATGCAATGCAAAATTATGACATCATAATCCATGCAAAGCATCATTTAATGCAAAATTATGACATCACAGTCCATGCAATGCAGTATGCATAGCAAAATTATGACATCACAATCCATGCAAAGCATCATTTAATGCAAAATTCTGACATCACGATCCATGCAATGCAGTATGCAATGCAAAATTATGACATCACAAGCCGTGCAATGCAGTATGCAATGCAAAATTATGACATCACGATCCATGCAATGCAGTATGCAATGCAAAATTATGACATCACATTCCGTGCAATGCAGTATGCAATGCAAAATTATGACATCATAATCCATGCAAAGCATCATTTAATGCAAAATTATGACATCACATTCCATGCAATGCAGTATGCAATGCAAAATTATGACATCACAATCCATGCAAAGCATCATTTAATGCAAAACTATGACATCACAATCCATGCAATGCAGTATGCAATGCAAAATTATGACATCACAATCCATGCAATGCAGTATGCAATGCAAAATTATGACATCATAATCCATGCAAAGCATCGTTTAATGCAAAATTATGACATCACAATCCATGCAATGCAGTATGCAATGCAAAATTATGACATCACAATCCATGCAATGCAGTATGCAATGCAAAATTATGACATCACAATCCATGCAATGCAGTATGCAATGCAAAATTATGACATCACAATCCATGCAAAGCATCATTTAATGCAAAATGTTGACATCACAATCCATGCAATGCAGTATGCAATGCAAAATTATGACATCACAATCCATGCAAAGCATCATATAATGCAACATTATGACATCACAATCCATGCAATGAAGTATGCAATGCAAAATTATGACATCACAATCCATGCAATGCAGTATGCAATGCAAAATTATGACATCATAATCCATGCAAAGCATAATTTAATGCAAAATTATGACATCACAATCCATGCAATGCAGTATGCAAAGCAAAATTATGACATCACAATCCATGCAAAGCATCATTTAATGCAACATTTTGACATCACAATCCATGCAATGCAGTATGCAATGCAAAATTATGACATCATAATCCATGCAAAGCATCATTTAATGCACAATTATGACATCACAATCCATGCAATGCAGTATGCAATGCAACATTATGACATCATAATCCATGCAAAGCATCATTTAATGCAAAATTATGACATCACAGTCCATGCAATGCAGTATGCAAAGCAAAATTATGACATCACAATCCATGCAAAGCATCATTTAATGCAAAATTATGACATCACGATCCATGCAATGCAGTATGCAATGCAAAATTATGACATCACAATCCATGCAAAGCATCATTTAATGCAAAATTATGACATCACGATCCATGCAATGCAGTATGCAATGCAAAATTATGACATCATAATCCATGCAAAGCATCATTTAATGCAAAATTATGACATCACAATCCATGCAATGCAGTATGCAATGCAAAATGATGACATCACAATCCAAGCAATGCAACATTTAATGCAAAATTATGACATCACGATCCATGCAATGCAGTATGCAATGCAAAATTATGACATCATAATCCATGCAAAGCATCATTTAATGCAAAATTATGACATCACAATCCACGCAATGCAGTATGCAATGCAAAATTATGACATCACAATCCATGCAATGCAGTATGCAATGCAAAATTATGACATCATAATTCATGCAAAGCATCATTTAATGCAAAATTATGACATCACAATCCACGCAATGCAGTATGCAATGTAAAATTATGACATCATAATCTACGCAATGCAGTATGCAATGCAAAATTATGACATCATAATCCATGCAAAGCATCATTTAATGCAAAATTATGACATCACAATCCATGCAATGCAGTATGCAATGCAAAATTATGACATCACAATCCATGCAATGCAGTATGCAAAGCAAAATTATGACATCACAATCCATGCAAAGCATCATTTAATGCAAAATTATGACATCACGATCCATGCAATGCAGTATGCAATGCAAAATTATGACATCACAATCCATGCAATGCAGTATGCAATGCAAAATTATGACATCACAATCCATGCAATGCAGTATGCAATGCAAAATTATGACATCATAATTCATGCAAAGCATCATTTAATGCAAAATTATGACATCACAATCCACGCAATGCAGTATGCAATGCAAAATTATGACATCATAAGGATATCCTTACAAAGAAATAAGGATCAAATAAGGTTAGTGATAAAAAAAAATAATATATAAAAAAAAAAAAAAGGGGCAGACTAGATGGGCCAAGTGGTTCTTATCTGCCGACAAATTCTATGTTTCTATGTTTCAGTATGCAATGCAAAATTATGACATCATAATCCATGCAAAGCATCATTTAATGCAAAATTATGACATCACAATCCATGCAATGAAGTATGCAATGCAAAATTATGACATCACAATCCATGCAATGCAGTATGCAATGCAAAATTATGACATCATAATCCATGCAAAGCATAATTTAATGCAAAATTATGACATCACAATCCATGCAATGCAGTATGCAAAGCAAAATTATGACATCACAATCCATGCAAAGCATCATTTAATGCAAAATTATGACATCACAATCCATGCAATGCAGTATGCAATGCAAAATTATGACATCATAATCCATGCAAAGCTTCATTTAATGCAAAATTATGACATCACAATCCATGCAATGCAGTATGCAATGCAAAATTATGACATCACAATCCATGCAATGCAGTATGCAATGCAAAATTATGATATCATAATCCATGCAAAGCATCATGTAATGCAAAATTATGACATCACGATCCATGCAATGCAGTATGCAATGCAAAATTATGACACCACAATTCATGCAAAGCATCATTTACTGCAAAATATGACATCACAATCCATGCAATGCAGTATGCAATGCACAATTATGACATCACAATCCATGCAATGCAGTATGCAATGCAAAATTATGACATCATAATCCATGCAAAGCTTCATTTAATGCAAAATTATGACATCACAATCCATGCAATGCAGTATGCAATGCAAAATTATGACATCACAATCCATGCAATGCAGTATGCAATGCAAAAATATGATATCATAATCCATGCAAAGCATCATGTAATGCAAAATTATGACATCACGATCCATGCAATGCAGTATGCAATGCAAAATTATGACACCACAATTCATGCAAAGCATCATTTAATACAAAATTATGACATCACAATCCATGCAATGCAGTATGCAATGCAAAATGATGACATCACAATCCAAGCAAAGCATCATTTAATGCAAAATTATGACATCACAGTCCATGCAATGCAGTATGCAAAGCAAAATTATGACATCACAATCCATGCAAAGCATCATTTAATGCAAAATTATGACATCACGATCCATGCAATGCAGTATGCAATGCAAAATTATGACATCACAATCCATGCAAAGCATCATTTAATGCAAAATTATGACATCACGATCCATGCAATGCAGTATGCAATGCAAAATTATGACATCATAATCTATGCAAAGCATCATGTAATGCAAAATGATGACATCACAATCCATGCAATGCAGTATGCAATGCAAAATGATGACATTACAATCCAAGCAATGCAACATTTAATGCAAAATTATGACATCACGATCCATGCAATGCAGTATGCAATGCAAAATTATGACATCATAATCCATGCAAAGCATCATTTAATGCAAAATTATGACATCACAATCCATGCAATGCAGTATGCAATGCAAAATTATGACATCACAATCCATGCAAAGCATCTTTTAAAGCAAAATTATGACATAACAATCCATGCAATGCAGTATGCAATGCAAAATTATGACATCACAATCTATGCAATGCAGTATGCAATGCAAAATTATGACATCATAATCCATGCAAAGCATCATTTAATGCAAAATTATGACATCACAATCCATGCAATGCAGTATGCAATGCAAAATTATGACATCATAATCCATGCAAAGCATCATTTAATGCAAAATTATGACATCACAGTCCATGCAATGCAGTATGCATAGCAAAATTATGACATCACAATCCATGCAAAGCATCATTTAATGCAAAATTCTGACATCACGATCCATGCAATGCAGTATGCAATGCAAAATTATGACATCACAAGCCGTGCAATGCAGTATGCAATGCAAAATTATGACATCACGATCCATGCAATGCAGTATGCAATGCAAAATTATGACATCACATTCCGTGCAATGCAGTATGCAATGCAAAATTATGACATCATAATCCATGCAAAGCATCATTTAATGCAAAATTATGACATCACATTCCATGCAATGCAGTATGCAATGCAAAATTATGACATCACAATCCATGCAAAGCATCATTTAATGCAAAACTATGACATCACAATCCATGCAATGCAGTATGCAATGCAAAATTATGACATCACAATCCATGCAATGCAGTATGCAATGCAAAATTATGACATCATAATCCATGCAAAGCATCGTTTAATGCAAAATTATGACATCACAATCCATGCAATGCAGTATGCAATGCAAAATTATGACATCACAATCCATGCAATGCAGTATGCAATGCAAAATTATGACATCACAATCCATGCAATGCAGTATGCAATGCAAAATTATGACATCATAATCCATGCAAAGCATAATTTAATGCAAAATTATGACATCACAATCCATGCAATGCAGTATGCAAAGCAAAATTATGACATCACAATCCATGCAAAGCATCATTTAATGCAAAATTATGACATCACAATCCATGCAATGCAGTATGCAATGCAAAATTATGACATCAAAATCCATGCAATGCAGTATGCAATGCAAAATTATGACATCACAATCCATGCAATGCAGTATGCAATGCAAAATTATGACATCACAATCCATGCAATGCAGTATGCAATGCAAAATTATGACATCACAATCCATGCAATGCAGTATGCAATGCAAAATTATGACATCATAATCCATGCAAAGCATAATTTAATGCAAAATTATGACATCACAATCCATGCAATGCAGTATGCAAAGCAAAATTATGACATCACAATCCATGCAAAGCATCATTTAATGCAAAATTATGACATCACAATCCATGCAATGCAGTATGCAATGCAAAATTATGACATCAAAATCCATGCAATGCAGTATGCAATGCAAAATTATGACATCATAATCCATGCAAAGCTTCATTTAATGCAAAATTATGACATTACAATCCATGCAATGCAGTATGCAATGCAAAATTATGACATCACAATCCATGCAATGCAGTATGCAATGCAAAATTATGATATCATAATCCATGCAAAGCATCATGTAATGCAAAATTATGACATCACGATCCATGCAATGCAGTATGCAATGCAAAATTATGACACCACAATTCATGCAAAGCATCATTTACTGCAAAATATGACATCACAATCCATGCAATGCAGTATGCAATGCACAATTATGACATCACAATCCATGCAATGCAGTATGCAATGCAAAATTATGACATCATAATCCATGCAAAGCTTCATTTAATGCAAAATTATGACATCACAATCCATGCAATGCAGTATGCAATGCAAAATTATGACATCACAATCCATGCAATGCAGTATGCAATGCAAAAATATGATATCATAATCCATGCAAAGCATCATGTAATGCAAAATTATGACATCACGATCCATGCAATGCAGTATGCAATGCAAAATTATGACACCACAATTCATGCAAAGCATCATTTAATACAAAATTATGACATCACAATCCATGCAATGCAGTATGCAATGCAAAATGATGACATCACAATCCAAGCAATGCAACATTTAATGCAAAATTATGACATCACGATCCATGCAATGCAGTATGCAATGCAAAATTATGACACCACAATCCATGCAAAGCATCATTTAATACAAAATTATGACATCACAATCCATGCAATGCAGTATGCAATGCAAAATGATGACATCACAATCCATGCAATGCAACATTTAATGCAAAATTATGACATCACGATCCATGCAATGCAGTATGCAATGCAAAATTATGACATCATAATCCATGCAAAGCATCATTTAATGCAAAATTATGACATCACAATCCATGCAATGCAGTATGCAATGCAACATTATGACATCATAATCCATGCAAAGCATCATTTAATGCAAAATTATGACATCACAGTCCATGCAATGCAGTATGCAAAGCAAAATTATGACATCACAATCCATGCAAAGCATCATTAATGCAAAATTATGACATCACGATCCATGCAATGCAGTATGCAATGCAAAATTATGACATCACAAGCCGTGCAATGCAGTATGCAATGCAAAATTATGACATCACGATCCATGCAATGCAGTATGCAATGCAAAATTATGACATCACATTCCGTGCAATGCAGTATGCAATGCAAAATTATGACATCATAATCCATGCAAAGCATCATTTAATGCAAAATTATGACATCACAATCCATGCAATGCAGTATGCAATGCAAAATTATGACATCACAATCCATGCAATGCAGTATGCAATGCAAAATTATGACATCATAATCCATGCAAAGCATAATTTAATGCAAAATTATGACATCACAATCCATGCAATGCAGTATGCAATGCAAAATTATGACATCACAATCCATGCAAAGCATATTTTAAAGCAAAATTATGACATAACAATCCATGCAATGCAGTATGCAATGCAAAATTATGACATCACAATCTATGCAATGCAGTATGCAATGCAAAATTATGACATCATAATCCATGCAAAGCATCATTTAATGCAAAATTATGACATCACAATCCATGCAATGCAGTATGCAATGCAAAATTATGACATCATAATCCATGCAAAGCATCATTTAATGCAAAATTATGACATCACAGTCCATGCAATGCAGTATGCATAGCAAAATTATGACATCACAATCCATGCAAAGCATCATTTAATGCAAAATTCTGACATCACGATCCATGCAATGCAGTATGCAATGCAAAATTATGACATCACAAGCCGTGCAATGCAGTATGCAATGCAAAATTATGACATCACGATCCATGCAATGCAGTATGCAATGCAAAATTATGACATCACATTCCGTGCAATGCAGTATGCAATGCAAAATTATGACATCATAATCCATGCAAAGCATCATTTAATGCAAAATTATGACATCACATTCCATGCAATGCAGTATGCAATGCAAAATTATGACATCACAATCCATACAAAGCATCATTTAATGCAAAATTATGACATCACAATCCATGCAATGCAGTATGCAATGCAAAATTATGACATCACAATCCATGCAATGCAGTATGCAATGCAAAATTATGACATCATAATCCATGCAAAGCATCATTTAATGCACAATTATGACATCACAATCCATGCAATGCAGTATGCAATGCAAAATGATGACATCACAATCCAAGCAATGCAACATTTAATGCAAAATTATGACATCACGATCCATGCAATGCAGTATGCAATGCAAAATTATGACATCATAATCCATGCAAAGCATCATTTAATGCAAAATTATGACATCACAATCCATGCAATGCAGTATGCAATGCAAAATTATGACATCACAATCCATGCAAAGCATCTTTTAAAGCAAAATTATGACATAACAATCCATGCAATGCAGTATGCAATGCAAAATTATGACATCACAATCTATGCAATGCAGTATGCAATGCAAAATTATGACATCATAATCCATGCAAAGCATCATTTAATGCAAAATTATGACATCACAATCCATGCAATGCAGTATGCAATGCAAAATTATGACATCATAATCCATGCAAAGCATCATTTAATGCAAAATTATGACATCACAGTCCATGCAATGCAGTATGCATAGCAAAATTATGACATCACAATCCATGCAAAGCATCATTTAATGCAAAATTCTGACATCACGATCCATGCAATGCAGTATGCAATGCAAAATTATGACATCACAATCCGTGCAATGCAGTATGCAATGCAAAATTATGACATCACGATCCATGCAATGCAGTATGCAATGCAAAATTATGACATCACATTCCGTGCAATGCAGTATGCAATGCAAAATTATGACATCATAATCCATGCAAAGCATCATTTAATGCAAAATTATGACATCACATTCCATGCAATGCAGTATGCAATGCAAAATTATGACATCACAATCCATGCAAAGCATCATTTAATGCAAAATTATGACATCACAATCCATGCAATGCAGTATGCAATGCAAAATTATGACATCACAATCCATGCAATGCAGTATGCAATGCAAAATTATGACATCATAATTCATGCAAAGCATCATTTAATGCAAAATTATGACATCACAATCTACGCAATGCAGTATGCAATGCAAAATTATGACATCATAATCCATGCAAAGCATATTTTAATGCAAAATTATGACATCACAATCCATGCAATGCAGTATGCAATGCAAAATTATGACATAACAATCCATGCAATGCAGTATGCAATGCAAAATTATGACATCATAATCCATGCAAAGCATCATTTAATGCAAAATTATGACATCACAATCCATGCAATGCAGTATGCAATGCAAAATGATGACATCACAATCCAAGCAATGCAACATTTAATGCAAAATTATGACATCACACTCCATGCAATGCAGTATGCAATGCAAAATTTTGACATCACAATCCATGCAAAGCATCATTTAATGCAAAATTATGACATCACGATCCATGCAATGCATTATGCAATGCAAAATTATGACATCACAATCCATGCAATGCAGTATGCAATGCAAAATCATGACATCACAATCCGTGCAATGCAGTATGCAATGCAAAATTATGACATCATAATCCAAGCAAAGCATCATTTAATGCAAAATTATGACATCACATTCCATGCAATGCAGTATGCAATGCAAAATTTTGACATCACAATCCATGCAATGCAGTATGCAATGCAAAATTATGACATTATAATTCATGCAAAACATCATATAATGCAAAATTATGACATCACAATCCATGCAATGCAGTATGCAAAGCAAAATTATGACATCACAATCCATGCAAAGCATCATTTAATGCAAAATTATGACATCACGATCCATACAATGCAGTATGCAATGCAAAATTATGATATCACTATCCATGCAAAGCATCATTTAATGCAAAAATATGACATCACAATCCATGCAAAGCATCATTTAATGCAAAATTATGACATCACAATCCATGCAATGCAGTATGCAATGCAAAATTATGACATTATAATTCATGCAAAGCATCATTTAATGCAAAATTATGACATCACAATCCATGCAATGAAGTATGCAATGCAAAATTATGACATCACAATCCATGCAATGCAGTATGCAATGCAAAATTATGACATCATAATCCATGCAAAGCATAATTTAATGCAAAATTATGACATCACAATCCATGCAATGCAGTATGCAAAGCAAAATTATGACATCACAATCCATGCAAAGCATCATTTAATGCAAAATGTTGACATCACAATCCATGCAATGCAGTATGCAATGCAAAATTATGACATCACAATCCATGCAAAGCATCATTTAATGCAAAATTATGACATCACAATCCATGCAATGAAGTATGCAATGCAAAATTATGACATCACAATCCATGCAATGCAGTATGCAATGCAAAATTATGACATCATAATCCATGCAAAGCATAATTTAATGCAAAATTATGACATCACAATCCATGCAATGCAGTATGCAAAGCAAAATTATGACATCACAATCCATGCAAAGCATCATTTAATGCAACATTTTGACATCACAATCCATGCAATGCAGTATGCAATGCAAAATTATGACATCACAATCCATGCAAAGCATCATTTAATGCAAAAATATGACATCACAATCCATGCAAAGCATCATTTAATGCAAAATTATGACATCACAATCCAAGCAATGCAACATTTACTGCAAAATATGACATCACATTCCATGCAATGCAGTATGCAATGCACAATTATGACATCACAATCCTTGCACTGCAGTATGCAATGCAAAATTATGACATTATAATTCATGCAAAGCATCATTTAATGCAAAATTATGACATCACAATCCATGCAATGCAGTATGCAATGCAAAATGATGACATCACAATCCATGCAATGCAACATTTAATGCAAAATTATGACATCACGATCCATGCAATGCAGTATGCAATGCAAAATTATGACATCATAATCCATGCAAAGCATCATTTAATGCAAAATTATGACATCACAATCCATGCAATGCAGTATGCAATGCAACATTATGACATCATAATCCATGCAAAGCATCATTTAATGCAAAATTATGACATCACAGTCCATGCAATGCAGTATGCAAAGCAAAATTATGACATCACAATCCATGCAAAGCATCATTTAATGCAAAATTATGACATCATAATCCATGCAATGCAGTATGCAATGCAAAATTATGACATCATAATCCATGCAAAGCATCATTTAATGCAAAATTATGACATCACAATCCATGCAATGCAGTATGCAATGCAAAATGATGACATCACAATCCAAGCAATGCAACATTTAATGCAAAATTATGACATCACGATCCATGCAATGCAGTATGCAATGCAAAATTATGACATCATAATCCATGCAAAGCATCATTTAATGCAAAATTATGACATCACAATCCATGCAATGCAGTATGCAATGCAAAATTATGACATCACAATCCATGCAAAGCATCTTTTAAAGCAAAATTATGACATAACAATCCATGCAATGCAGTATGCAATGCAGAATTATGACATCACAATCTATGCAATGCAGTATGCAATGCAAAATTATGACATCATAATCCATGCAAAGCATCATTTAATGCAAAATTATGACATCACGGTCTATGCAATGCAGTATGCATAGCAAAATTATGACATCACAATCCATGCAAAGCATCATTTAATGCAAAATTCTGACATCACGATCCATGCAATGCAGTATGCAATGCAAAATTATGACATCACAATCCGTGCAATGCAGTATGCAATGCAAAATTATGACATCACGATCCATGCAATGCAGTATGCAATGCAAAATTATGACATCACATTCCGTGCAATGCAGTATGCAATGCAAAATTATGACATCATAATCCATGCAAAGCATCATTTAATGCAAAATTATGACATCACATTCCATGCAATGCAGTATGCAATGCAAAATTATGACATCACATTCCGTGCAATGCAGTATGCAATGCAAAATTATGACATCATAATCCATGCAAAGCATCATTTAATGCAAAATTATGACATCACATTCCATGCAATGCAGTATGCAATGCAAAATTATGACATCACAATCCATGCAAAGCATCATTTAATGCAAAATTATGACATCACAATCCATGCAATGCAGTATGCAATGCAAAATTATGACATCACAATCCATGCAATGCAGTATGCAATGCAAAATTATGACATCATAATTCATGCAAAGCATCATTTAATGCAAAATTATGACATCACAATCTACGCAATGCAGTATGCAATGCAAAATTATGACATCATAATCCATGCAAAGCATATTTTAATGCAAAATTATGACATCACAATCCATGCAATGTAGTATGCAATGCAAAATTATGACATAACAATCCATGCAATGCAGTATGCAATGCAAAATTATGACATCATAATCCATGCAAAGCATCATTTAATGCAAAATCATGACATCACAATCCATGCAATGCAGTATGCAATGCAAAATGATGACATCACAATCCAAGCAATGCAACATTTAATGCAAAATTATGACATCACACTCCATGCAATGCAGTATGCAATGCAAAATTATGACATCACAATCCATGCAAAGCATCATTTAATGCAAAATTATGACATCACGATCCATGCAATGCATTATGCAATGCAAAATTATGACATCACAATCCATGCAATGCAGTATGCAATGCAAAATTATGACATCACAATCCGTGCAATGCAGTATGCAATGCAAAATTATGACATCATAATCCAAGCAAAGCATCATTTAATGCAAAATTATGACATCACATTCCATGCAATGCAGTATGCAATGCAAAATTTTGACATCACAATCCATGCAATGCAGTATGCAATGCAAAATTATGACATTATAATTCATGCAAAGTATCATATAATGCAAAATTATGACATCACAATCCATGCAATGCAGTATGCAAAGCAAAATTATGACATCACAATCCATGCAAAGCATCATTTAATGCAAAATTATGACATCACGATCCATACAATGCAGTATGCAATGCAAAATTATGATATCACTATCCATGCAAAGCATCATTTAATGCAAAAATATGACATCACAATCCATGCAAAGCATCATTTAATGCAAAATTATGACATCACAATCCATGCAATGCAATATGCAATGCAAAATTATGACATTATAATTCATGCAAAGCATCATTTAATGCAAAATTATGACATCACAATCCATGCAATGAAGTATGCAATGCAAAATTATGACATCACAATCCATGCAATGCAGTATGCAATGCAAAATTATGACATCATAATCCATGCAAAGCATAATTTAATACAAAATTATGACATCACAATCCATGCAATGCAGTATGCAAAGCAAAATTATGACATCACAATCCATGCAAAGCATCATTTAATGCAAAATGTTGACATCACAATCCATGCAATGCAGTATGCAATGCAAAATTATGACATCACAATCCATGCAAAGCATCATTTAATGCAAAATTATGACATCACAATCCATGCAATGAAGTATGCAATGCAAAATTATGACATCACAATCCATGCAATGCAGTATGCAATGCAAAATTATGACATCATAATCCATGCAAAGCATAATTTAATGCAAAATTATGACATCACAATCCATGCAATGCAGTATGCAAAGCAAAATTATGACATCACAATCCATGCAAAGCATCATTTAATGCAACATTTTGACATCACAATCCATGCAATGCAGTATGCAATGCAAAATTATGACATCACAATCCATGCAAAGCATCATTTAATGCAAAAATATGACATCACAATCCATGCAAAGCATCATTTCATGCAAAATTATGACATCACAATCCAAGCAATGCAACATTTACTGCAAAATATGACATCACATTCCATGCAATGCAGTATGCAATGCACAATTATGACATCACAATCCTTGCACTGCAGTATGCAATGCAAAATTATGACATTATAATTCATGCAAAGCATCATTTAATGCAAAATTATGACATCACAATCCATGCAATGCAGTATGCAATGCAAAATGATGACATCACAATCCATGCAATGCAACATTTAATGCAAAATTATGACATCACGATCCATGCAATGCAGTATGCAATGCAAAATTATGACATCATAATCCATGCAAAGCATCATTTAATGCAAAATTATGACATCACAATCCATGCAATGCAGTATGCAATGCAACATTATGACATCATAATCCATGCAAAGCATCATTTAATGCAAAATTATGACATCACAATCCATGCAATGCAGTATGCAATGCAAAATTATGACATCACAATCCATGCAAAGCATCTTTTAAAGCAAAATTATGACATAACAATCCATGCAATGCAGTATGCAATGCAAAATTATGACATCACAATCTATGCAATGCAGTATGCAATGCAAAATTATGACATCATAATCCATGCAAAGCATCATTTAAAGCAAAATTATGACATCACAATCCATGCAATGCAGTATGCAATGCAAAATTATGACATCATAATCCATGCAAAGCATCATTTAATGCAAAATTATGACATCACAGTCCATGCAATGCAGTATGCATAGCAAAATTATGACATCACAATCCATGCAAAGCATCATTTAATGCAAAATTCTGACATCACGATCCATGCAATGCAGTATGCAATGCAAAATTATGACATCACAATCCGTGCAATGCAGTATGCAATGCAAAATTATGACATCACGATCCATGCAAAGCATCTTTTAAAGCAAAATTATGACATAACAATCCATGCAATGCAGTATGCAATGCAAAATTATGACATCACAATCTATGCAATGCAGTATGCAATGCAATATAATGACATCATAATCCATGCAAAGCATCATTTAATGCAAAATTATGACATCACAATCCATGCAATGCAGTATGCAATGCAAAATTATGACATCATAATCCATGCAAAGCATCATTTAATGCAAAATTATGACATCACAGTCCATGCAATGCAGTATGCATAGCAAAATTATGACATCACAATCCATGCAAAGCATCATTTAATGCAAAATTCTGACATCACGATCCATGCAATGCAGTATGCAATGCAAAATTATGACATCACAATCCGTGCAATGCAGTATGCAATGCAAAATTATGACATCACGATCCATGCAATGCAGTATGCAATGCAAAATTATGACATCACATTCCGTGCAATGCAGTATGCAATGCAAAATTATGACATCATAATCCATGCAAAGCATCATTTAATGCAAAATTATGACATCACATTCCATGCAATGCAGTATGCAATGCAAAATTATGACATCACAATCCATGCAAAGCATCATTTAATGCAAAATTATGACATCACAATCCATGCAATGCAGTATGCAATGCAAAATTATGACATCACAATCCATGCAATGCAGTATGCAATGCAAAATTATGACATCATAATTCATGCAAAGCATCATTTAATGCAAAATTATGACATCACAATCTACGCAATGCAGTATGCAATGCAAAATTATGACATCATAATCCATGCAAAGCATATTTTAATGCAAAATTATGACATCACAATCCATGCAATGCAGTATGCAATGCAAAATTATGACATAACAATCCATGCAATGCAGTATGCAATGCAAAATTATGACATCATAATCCATGCAAAGCATCATTTAATGCAAAATTATGACATCACAATCCATGCAATGCAGTATGCAATGCAAAATGATGACAACACAATCCTAGCAATGCAACATTTAATGCAAAATTATGACATCACACTCCATGCAATGCAGTATGCAATGCAAAATTATGACATCACAATCCATGCAAAGCATCATTTAATGCAAAATTATGACATCACAATCCATGCAATGCAGTATGCAATGCAAAATTATGACATCACAATCCGTGCAATGCAGTATGCAATGCAAAATTATGACATCATAATCCAAGCAAAGCATCATTTAATGCAAAATTATGACATCACATTCCATGCAATGCAGTATGCAATGCAAAATTTTGACATCACAATCCATGCAATGCAGTATGCAATGCAAAATTATGACATTATAATTCATGCAAAGCATCATATAATGCAAAATTATGACATCACAATCCATGCAATGCAGTATGCAAAGCAAAATTATGACATCACAATCCATGCAAAGCATAATTTAATGCAAAATTATGACATCACGATCCATACAATGCAGTATGCAATGCAAAATTATGATATCACAATCCATGCAAAGCATCATTTAATGCAAAAATATGACATAACAATCCATGCAAAGCATCATTTAATGCAAAATTATGACATCACAATCCATGCAATGCAGTATGCAATGCAAAATTATGACATTATAATTCATGCAAAGCATCATTTAATGCAAAATTATGACATCACAATCCATGCAATTAAGTATGCAATGCAAAATTATGACATCACAATCCATGCAATGCAGTATGCAATGCAAAATTATGACATCATAATCCATGCAAAGCATCATTTAATGCAAATTTATGACATCACAATCCATGCAATGCAGTATGCAATGCAAAATTATGACATCACAATCCATGCAAAGCATCATTTAATGCAAAATTATGACATCACAATCCATGCAATGCAGTATGCAATGCAAAATTATGACATTATAATTCATGCAAAGCATCATTTAATGCAAAATTATGACATCACAATCCATGCAATGAAGTATGCAATGCAAAATTATGACATCACAATCCATGCAATGCAGTATGCAATGCAAAATTATGACATCATAATCCATGCAAAGCATAATTTAATGCAAAATTATGACATCACAATCCATGCAATGCAGTATGCAAAGCAAAATTATGACATCACAATCCATGCAAAGCATCATTTAATGCAAAATGTTGACATCACAATCCATGCAATGCAGTATGCAATGCAAAATTATGACATCACAATCCATGCAAAGCATCATTTAATGCAAAATTATGACATCACAATCCATGCAATGAAGTATGCAATGCAAAATTATGACATCACAATCCATGCAATGCAGTATGCAATGCAAAATTATGACATCATAATCCATGCAAAGCATAATTTAATGCAAAATTATGACATCACAATCCATGCAATGCAGTATGCAAAGCAAAATTATGACATCACAATCCATGCAAAGCATCATTTAATGCAACATTTTGACATCACAATCCATGCAATGCAGTATGCAATGCAAAATTATGACATCACAATCCATGCAAAGC
Organism: Pseudophryne corroboree; assembly: GCF_028390025.1. Taxonomy (NCBI): domain Eukaryota; kingdom Metazoa; phylum Chordata; class Amphibia; order Anura; family Myobatrachidae; genus Pseudophryne; species Pseudophryne corroboree. The sequence goes on along the minus strand of NW_026967535.1, from coordinate 701,197 downwards.
ATCATTTAATGCAAAAATATGACATCACAATCCATGCAAAGCATCATTTCATGCAAAATTATGACATCACAATCCAAGCAATGCAACATTTACTGCAAAATATGACATCACATTCCATGCAATGCAGTATGCAATGCACAATTATGACATCACAATCCTTGCACTGCAGTATGCAATGCAAAATTATGACATTATAATTCATGCAAAGCATCATTTAATGCAAAATTATGACATCACAATCCATGCAATGCAGTATGCAATGCAAAATGATGACATCACAATCCATGCAATGCAACATTTAATGCAAAATTATGACATCACGATCCATGCAATGCAGTATGCAATGCAAAATTATGACATCATAATCCATGCAAAGCATCATTTAATGCAAAATTATGACATCACAATCCATGCAATGCAGTATGCAATGCAACATTATGACATCATAATCCATGCAAAGCATCATTTAATGCAAAATTATGACATCACAATCCATGCAATGCAGTATGCAATGCAAAATTATGACATCACAATCCATGCAAAGCATCTTTTAAAGCAAAATTATGACATAACAATCCATGCAATGCAGTATGCAATGCAAAATTATGACATCACAATCTATGCAATGCAGTATGCAATGCAAAATTATGACATCATAATCCATGCAAAGCATCATTTAAAGCAAAATTATGACATCACAATCCATGCAATGCAGTATGCAATGCAAAATTATGACATCATAATCCATGCAAAGCATCATTTAATGCAAAATTATGACATCACAGTCCATGCAATGCAGTATGCATAGCAAAATTATGACATCACAATCCATGCAAAGCATCATTTAATGCAAAATTCTGACATCACGATCCATGCAATGCAGTATGCAATGCAAAATTATGACATCACAATCCGTGCAATGCAGTATGCAATGCAAAATTATGACATCACGATCCATGCAAAGCATCTTTTAAAGCAAAATTATGACATAACAATCCATGCAATGCAGTATGCAATGCAAAATTATGACATCACAATCTATGCAATGCAGTATGCAATGCAATATAATGACATCATAATCCATGCAAAGCATCATTTAATGCAAAATTATGACATCACAATCCATGCAATGCAGTATGCATTGCAAAATTATGACAGCATAATCCATGCAAAGCATCATTTAATGCAAAATTATGACATCACAGTCCATGCAATGCAGTATGCATAGCAAAATTATGACATCACAATCCATGCAAAGCATTATTTAATGCAAAATTCTGACATCACGATCCATGCAATGCAGTATGCAATGCAAAATTATGACATCACAATCCGTGCAATGCAGTATGCAATGCAAAATTATGACATCACGATCCATGCAATGCAGTATGCAATGCAAAATTATGACATCACATTCCGTGCAATGCAGTATGCAATGCAAAATTATGACATCATAATCCATGCAAAGCATCATTTAATGCAAAATTATGACATCACATTCCATGCAATGCAGTATGCAATGCAAAATTATGACATCACAATCCATGCAAAGCATCATTTAATGCAAAATTATGACATCACAATCCATGCAATGCAGTATGCAATGCAAAATTATGACATCACAATCCATGCAATGCAGTATGCAATGCAAAATTATGACATCATAATTCATGCAAAGCATCATTTAATGCAAAATTATGACATCACAATCTACGCAATGCAGTATGCAATGCAAAATTATGACATCATAATCCATGCAAAGCATATTTTAATGCAAAATTATGACATCACAATCCATGCAATGCAGTATGCAATGCAAAATTATGACATAACAATCCATGCAATGCAGTATGCAATGCAAAATTATGACATCATAATCCATGCAAAGCATCATTTAATGCAAAATTATGACATCACAATCCATGCAATGCAGTATGCAATGCAAAATGATGACAACACAATCCTAGCAATGCAACATTTAATGCAAAATTATGACATCACACTCCATGCAATGCAGTATGCAATGCAAAATTATGACATCACAATCCATGCAAAGCATCATTTAATGCAAAATTATGACATCACGATCCATGCAATGCATTATGCAATGCAAAATTATGACATCACAATCCATGCAATGCAGTATGCAATGCAAAATTATGACATCACAATCCGTGCAATGCAGTATGCAATGCAAAATTATGACATCATAATCCAAGCAAAGCATCATTTAATGCAAAATTATGACATCACATTCCATGCAATGCAGTATGCAATGCAAAATTTTGACATCACAATCCATGCAATGCAGTATGCAATGCAAAATTATGACATTATAATTCATGCAAAGCATCATATAATGCAAAATTATGACATCACAATCCATGCAATGCAGTATGCAAAGCAAAATTATGACATCACAATCCATGCAAAGCATAATTTAATGCAAAATTATGACATCACGATCCATACAATGCAGTATGCAATGCAAAATTATGATATCACAATCCATGCAAAGCATCATTTAATGCAAAAATATGACATAACAATCCATGCAAAGCATCATTTAATGCAAAATTCTGACATCACGATCCATGCAATGCAGTATGCAATGCAAAATTATGACATCACAATCCGTGCAATGCAGTATGCAATGCAAAATTATGACATCACGATCCATGCAATGCAGTATGCAATGCAAAATTATGACATCACATTCCGTGCAATGCAGTATGCAATGCAAAATTATGACATCATAATCCATGCAAAGCATCATTTAATGCAAAATTATGACATCACATTCCATGCAATGCAGTATGCAATGCAAAATTATGACATCACAATCCATGCAAAGCATCATTTAATGCAAAATTATGACATCACAATCCATGCAATGCAGTATGCAATGCAAAATGATGACATCACAATCCAAGCAATGCAACATTTAATGCAAAATTATGACATCACGATCCATGCAATGCAGTATGCAATGCAAAATTATGACATCATAATCCATGCAAAGCATCATTTAATGCAAAATTATGACATCACAATCCATGCAATGCAGTATGCAATGCAAAATTATGACATCACAATCCATGCAAAACATCTTTTAAAGCAAAATTATGACATAACAATCCATGCAATGCAGTATGCAATGCAAAATTATGACATCACAATCTATGCAATGCAGTATGCAATGCAAAATTATGACATCATAATCCATGCAAAGCATCATTTAATGCAAAATTATGACATCACAATCCATGCAATGCAGTATGCAATGCAAAATTATGACATCATAATCCATGCAAAGCATCATTTAATGCAAAATTATGACATCACAGTCCATGCAATGCAGTATGCATAGCAAAATTATGACATCACAATCCATGCAAAGCATCATTTAATGCAAAATTCTGACATCACGATCCATGCAATGCAGTATGCAATGCAAAATTATGACATCACAATCCGTGCAATGCAGTATGCAATGCAAAATTATGACATCACGATCCATGCAATGCAGTATGCAATGCAAAATTATGACATCACATTCCGTGCAATGCAGTATGCAATGCAAAATTATGACATCATAATCCATGCAAAGCATCATTTAATGCAAAATTATGACATCACATTCCATGCAATGCAGTATGCAATGCAAAATTATGACATCACAATCCATGCAAAGCATCATTTAATGCAAAATTATGACATCACAATCCATGCAATGCAGTATGCAATGCAAAATTATGACATCACAATCCATGCAATGCAGTATGCAATGCAAAATTATGACATCATAATTCATGCAAAGCATCATTTAATGCAAAATTATGACATCACAATCTACGCAATGCAGTATGCAATGCAAAATTATGACATCATAATCCATGCAAAGCATATTTTAATGCAAAATTATGACATCACAATCCATGCAATGCAGTATGCAATGCAAAATTATGACATAACAATCCATGCAATGCAGTATGCAATGCAAAATTATGACATCACAATCCATGCAAAGCATCATTTAATGCAAAATTATGACATCACGATCCATGCAATGCATTATGCAATGCAAAATTATGACATCACAATCCATGCAATGCAGTATGCAATGCAAAATTATGACATCACAATCCGTGCAATGCAGTATGCAATGCAAAATTATGACATCATAATCCAAGCAAAGCATCATTTAATGCAAAATTATGACATCACATTCCATGCAATGCAGTATGCAATGCAAAATTTTGACATCACAATCCATGCAATGCAGTATGCAATGCAAAATTATGACATTATAATTCATGCAAAGCATCATATAATGCAAAATAAGACATCACAATCCATGCAATGCAGTATGCAAAGCAAAATTATGACATCACAATCCATGCAAAGCATCATTTAATGCAAAATTATGACATCACGATCCATACAATGCAGTATGCAATGCAAAATTATGATATCACAATCCATGCAAATCATCATTTAATGCAAAAATATGACATCACAATCCATGCAAAGCATCATTTAATGCAAAATTATGACATCACAATCCATGCAATGCAGTATGCAATGCAAAATTATGACATTATAATTCATGCAAAGCATCATTTAATGCAAAATTATGACATCACAATCCATGCAATGAAGTATGCAATGCAAAATTATGACATCACAATCCATGCAATGCAGTATGCAATGCAAAATTATGACATCATAATCCATGCAAAGCATAATTTAATGCAAAATTATGACATCACAATCCATGCAATGCAGTATGCAATGCAAAATTATGACATCACAATCCATGCAAAGCATCATTTAATGCAAAATGTTGACATCACATTCCATGCAATGCAGTATGCAATGCAAAATTATGACATCACAATCCATGCAAAGCATCATTTAATGCAAAATTATGACATCACAATCCACGCAATGCAGTATGCAATGCAAAATTATGACATCACAATCCATGCAATGCAGTATGCAATGCAAAATTATGACATCATAATTCATGCAAAGCATCATTTAATGCAAAATTATGACATCACAATCTACGCAATGCAGTATGCAATGCAAAATTATGACATCATAATCCATGCAAAGCATATTTTAATGCAAAATTATGACATCACAATCCATGCAATGCAGTATGCAATGCAAAATTATGACATCACAATCCATGCAATGCAGTATGCAATGCAAAATTATGACATCATAATTCATGCAAAGCATCATTTAATGCAAAATTATGACATCACAATCTACGCAATGCAGTATGCAATGCAAAATTATGACATCATAATCCATGCAAAGCATAATTTAATGCAAAATTATGACATCACAATCCATGCAATGCAGTATGCAATGCAAAATTATGACATCACAATCCATGCAAAGCATCATTTAATGCAAAATTATGACATCACATTCCATGCAATGCAGTATGCAATGCAAAATTATGACATCACAATCCATGCAAAGCATCATTTAATGCAAAATTATGACATCACAATCCATGCAATGCAGTATGCAATGCAAAATTATGACATCACAATCCATGCAATGCAGTATGCAATGCAAAATTATGACATCATAATTCATGCAAAGCATCATTTAATGCAAAATTATGACATCACAATCTACGCAATGCAGTATGCAATGCAAAATTATGACATCATAATCCATGCAAAGCATATTTTAATGCAAAATTATGACATCACAATCCATGCAATGCAGTATGCAATGCAAAATTATGACATAACAATCCATGCAATGCAGTATGCAATGCAAAATTATGACATCATAATCCATGCAAAGCATCATTTAATGCAAAATTATGACATCACAATCCATGCAATGCAGTATGCAATGCAAAATGATGACAACACAATCCTAGCAATGCAACATTTAATGCAAAATTATGACATCACACTCCATGCAATGCAGTATGCAATGCAAAATTATGACATCACAATCCATGCAAAGCATCATTTAATGCAAAATTATGACATCACGATCCATGCAATGCATTATGCAATGCAAAATTATGACATCACAATCCATGCAATGCAGTATGCAATGCAAAATTATGACATCACAATCCGTGCAATGCAGTATGCAATGCAAAATTATGACATCATGATCCAAGCAAAGCATCATTTAATGCAAAATTATGACATCACATTCCATGCAATGCAGTATGCAATGCAAAATTTTGACATCACAATCCATGCAATGCAGTATGCAATGCAAAATTATGACATTATAATTCATGCAAAGCATCATATAATGCAAAATTATGACATCACAATCCATGCAATGCAGTATGCAAAGCAAAATTATGACATAACAATCCATGCAAAGCATAATTTAATGCAAAATTATGACATCACGATCCATACAATGCAGTATGCAATGCAAAATTATGATATCACAATCCATGCAAAGCATCATTTAATGCAAAAATATGACATAACAATCCATGCAAAGCATCATTTAATGCAAAATTATGACATCACAATCCATGCAATGCAGTATGCAATGCAAAATTATGACATTATAATTCATGCAAAGCATCATTTAATGCAAAATTATGACATCACAATCCATGCAACGAAGTATGCAATGCAAAATTATGACATCACAATCCATGCAATGCAGTATGCAATGCAAAATTATGACATCATAATCCATGCAAAGCATCATTTAATGCAAATTTATGACATCACAATCCATGCAATGCAGTATGCAATGCAAAATTATGACATCACAATCCATGCAAAGCAGTATGCAATGCAAAATTATGACATCACAATCTATGCAATGCAGTATGCAATGCAAAATTATGACATCATAATCCATGCAAAGCATCATTTAATGCAAAATTATGACATCACAATCCATGCAATGCAGTATGCAATGCAAAATTATGACATCATAATCCATGCAAAGCATCATTTAATGCAAAATTATGACATCACAGTCCATTCAATGCAGTATGCATAGCAAAATTATGACATCACAATCCATGCAAAGCATCATTTAATGCAAAATTCTGACATCACGATCCATGCAATGCAGTATGCAATGCAAAATTATGACATCACAATCCGTGCAATGCAGTATGCAATGCAAAATTATGACATCACGATCCATGCAATGCAGTATGCAATGCAAAATTATGACATCACATTCCGTGCAATGCAGTATGCAATGCAAAATTATGACATCATAATCCATGCAAAGCATCATTTAATGCAAAATTATGACATCACATTCCATGCAATGCAGTATGCAATGCAAAATTATGACATCACAATCCATGCAAAGCATCATTTAATGCAAAATTATGACATCACAATCCATGCAATGCAGTATGCAATGCAAAATGATGACATCACAATCCAAGCAATGCAACATTTAATGCAAAATTATGACATCACGATCCATGCAATGCAGTATGCAATGCAAAATTATGACATCATAATCCATGCAAAGCATCATTTAATGCAAAATTATGACATCACAATCCATGCAATGCAGTATGCAATGCAAAATTATGACATCACAATCCATGCAAAACATCTTTTAAAGCAAAATTATGACATAACAATCCATGCAATGCAGTATGCAATGCAAAATTATGACATCACAATCTATGCAATGCAGTATGCAATGCAAAATTATGACATCATAATCCATGCAAAGCATCATTTAATGCAAAATTATGACATCACAATCCATGCAATGCAGTATGCAATGCAAAATTATGACATCATAATCCATGCAAAGCATCATTTAATGCAAAATTATGACATCACAGTCCATGCAATGCAGTATGCATAGCAAAATTATGACATCACAATCCATGCAAAGCATCATTTAATGCAAAATTCTGACATCACGATCCATGCAATGCAGTATGCAATGCAAAATTATGACATCACAATCCGTGCAATGCAGTATGCAATGCAAAATTATGACATCACGATCCATGCAATGCAGTATGCAATGCAAAATTATGACATCACATTCCGTGCAATGCAGTATGCAATGCAAAATTATGACATCATAATCCATGCAAAGCATCATTTAATGCAAAATTATGACATCACATTCCATGCAATGCAGTATGCAATGCAAAATTATGACATCACAATCCATGCAAAGCATCATTTAATGCAAAATTATGACATCACAATCCATGCAATGCAGTATGCAATGCAAAATTATGACATCACAATCCATGCAATGCAGTATGCAATGCAAAATTATGACATCATAATTCATGCAAAGCATCATTTAATGCAAAATTATGACATCACAATCTACGCAATGCAGTATGCAATGCAAAATTATGACATCATAATCCATGCAAAGCATATTTTAATGCAAAATTATGACATCACAATCCATGCAATGCAGTATGCAATGCAAAATTATGACATAACAATCCATGCAATGCAGTATGCAATGCAAAATTATGACATCATAATCCATGCAAAGCATCATTTAATGCAAAATTATGACATCACAATCCATGCAATGCAGTATGCAATGCAAAATGATGACATCACAATCCAAGCAATGCAACATTTAATACAAAATTATGACATCACACTCCATGCAATGCAGTATGCAATGCAAAATTATGACATCACAATCCATGCAAAGCATCATTTAATGCAAAATTATGACATCACGATCCATGCAATGCATTATGCAATGCAAAATTATGACATCACAATCCATGCAATGCAGTATGCAATGCAAAATTATGACATCACAATCCGTGCAATGCAGTATGCAATGCAAAATTATGACATCATAATCCAAGCAAAGCATCATTTAATGCAAAATTATGACATCACATTCCATGCAATGCAGTATGCAATGCAAAATTTTGACATCACAATCCATGCAATGCAGTATGCAATGCAAAATTATGACATTATAATTCATGCAAAGCATCATATAATGCAAAATAAGACATCACAATCCATGCAATGCAGTATGCAAAGCAAAATTATGACATCACAATCCATGCAAAGCATCATTTAATGCAAAATTATGACATCACGATCCATACAATGCAGTATGCAATGCAAAATTATGATATCACAATCCATGCAAATCATCATTTAATGCAAAAATATGACATCACAATCCATGCAAAGCATCATTTAATGCAAAATTATGACATCACAATCCATGCAATGCAGTATGCAATGCAAAATTATGACATTATAATTCATGCAAAGCATCATTTAATGCAAAATTATGACATCACAATCCATGCAATGAAGTATGCAATGCAAAATTATGACATCACAATCCATGCAATGCAGTATGCAATGCAAAATTATGACATCATAATCCATGCAAAGCATAATTTAATGCAAAATTATGACATCACAATCCATGCAATGCAGTATGCAATGCAAAATTATGACATCACAATCCATGCAAAGCATCATTTAATGCAAAATGTTGACATCACATTCCATGCAATGCAGTATGCAATGCAAAATTATGACATCACAATCCATGCAAAGCATCATTTAATGCAAAATTATGACATCACAATCCATGCAATGCAGTATGCAATGCAAAATTATGACATCACAATCCATGCAATGCAGTATGCAATGCAAAATTATGACATCATAATTCATGCAAAGCATCATTTAATGCAAAATTATGACATCACAATCTACGCAATGCAGTATGCAATGCAAAATTATGACATCATAATCCATGCAAAGCATATTTTAATGCAAAATTATGACATCTCAATCCATGCAATGCAGTATGCAATGCAAAATTATGACATAACAATCCATGCAATGCAGTATGCAATGCAAAATTATGACATCATAATCCATGCAAAGCATCATTTAATGCAAAATTATGACATCACAATCCATGCAATGCAGTATGCAATGCAAAATGATGACATCACAATCCAAGCAATGCAACATTTAATACAAAATTATGACATCACACTCCATGCAATGCAGTATGCAATGCAAAATTATGACATCACAATCCATGCAAAGCATCATTTAATGCAAAATTATGACATCACGATCCATGCAATGCATTATGCAATGCAAAATTATGACATCACAATCCATGCAATGCAGTATGCAATGCAAAATTATGACATCACAATCCGTGCAATGCAGTATGCAATGCAAAATTATGACATCATAATCCAAGCAAAGCATCATTTAATGCAAAATTATGACATCACATTCCATGCAATGCAGTATGCAATGCAAAATTTTGACATCACAATCCATGCAATGCAGTATGCAATGCAAAATTATGACATTATAATTCATGCAAAGCATCATATAATGCAAAATAAGACATCACAATCCATGCAATGCAGTATGCAAAGCAAAATTATGACATCACAATCCATGCAAAGCATCATTTAATGCAAAATTATGACATCACGATCCATACAATGCAGTATGCAATGCAAAATTATGATATCACAATCCATGCAAATCATCATTTAATGCAAAAATATGACATCACAATCCATGCAAAGCATCATTTAATGCAAAATTATGACATCACAATCCATGCAATGCAGTATGCAATGCAAAATTATGACATTATAATTCATGCAAAGCATCATTTAATGCAAAATTATGACATCACAATCCATGCAATGAAGTATGCAATGCAAAATTATGACATCACAATCCATGCAATGCAGTATGCAATGCAAAATTATGACATCATAATCCATGCAAAGCATAATTTAATGCAAAATTATGACATCACAATCCATGCAATGCAGTATGCAATGCAAAATTATGACATCACAATCCATGCAAAGCATCATTTAATGCAAAATGTTGACATCACAATCCATGCAATGCAGTATGCAATGCAAAATTATGACATCACAATCCATGCAAAGCATCATTTAATGCAAAATTATGACATCACAATCCATGCAATGAAGTATGCAATGCAAAATTATGACATCACAATCCATGCAATGCAGTATGCAATGCAAAATTATGACATCATAATCCATGCAAAGCATAATTTAATGCAAAATTATGACATCACAATCCATGCAATGCAGTATGCAAAGCAAAATTATGACATCACAATCCATGCAAAGCATCATTTAATGCAACATTTTGACATCACAATCCATGCAATGCAGTATGCAATGCAAAATTATGACATCACAATCCATGCAAAGCATCATTTAATGCAAAAATATGACATCACAATCCATGCAAAGCATCATTTAATGCAAAATTATGACATCACAATCCAAGCAATGCAACATTTACTGCAAAATATGACATCACATTCCATGCAATGCAGTATGCAATGCACAATTATGACATCACAATCCTTGCACTGCAGTATGCAATGCAAAATTATGACATTATAATTCATGCAAAGCATCATTTAATGCAAAATTATGACATCACAATCCATGCAATGCAGTATGCAATGCAAAATTATGACATCACAATCCATGCAAAGCATCATTTAATGCAAAATTATGACATCACTATCCATGCAATGCAGTATGCAATGCAAAATTATGACATCACAATCCATGCAATGCAGTATGCAATGCAAAATTATGACATCACAATCCATGCAATGCAGTATGCAATGCAAAATTATGACATCATAATTCATGCAAAGCATCATTTAATGCAAAATTATGACATCACAATCCACGCAATGCAGTATGCAATGCAAAATTATGACATCATAATCTTCGCAATGCAGTATGCAATGCAAAATTATGACATCATAATCCATGCAAAGCATCATTTAATGCAAAATTATGACATCACAATCCATGCAATGCAGTATGCAATGCAAAATTATGACATCACAATCCATGCAATGAAGTATGCAATGCAAAATTATGACATCACAATCCATTCAATGCAGTATGCAATGCAAAATTATGACATCATAATCCATGCAAAGCATAATTTAATGCAAAATTATGACATCACAATCCATGCAATGCAGTTTGCAAAGCAAAATTATGACATCACAATCCATGCAAAGCATCATTTAATGCAAAATTATGACATCACAATCCATGCAATGCAGTATGCAATGCAAAATTATGACATCACAATCCATGCACAGCATCATTTAATGCAAAAATATGACATCACAATCCATGCAAAGCATCATTTAATGCAAAATTATGACATCACAATCCAAGCAATGCAACATTTACTGCAAAATATGACATCACAATCCATGCAATGCAGTATGCAATGCACAATTATGACATCACAATTCATGCAATGCAGTATGCAATGCAAAATTATGACATCACAATCCATGCAATGCAGTATGCAAAGCAAAATTATGACATCACAATCCATGCAAAGCATCATTTAATGCAAAATTCTGACATCACGATCCATGCAATGCAGTATGCAATGCAAAATTATGACATCACAATCCGTGCAATGCAGTATGCAATGCAAAATTATGACATCACGATCCATGCAATGCAGTATGCAATGCAAAATTATGACATCACATTCCGTGCAATGCAGTATGCAATGCAAAATTATGACATCATAATCCATGCAAAGCATCATTTAATGCAAAATTATGACATCACATTCCATGCAATGCAGTATGCAATGCAAAATTATGACATCACAATCCATGCAAAGCATCATTTAATGCAAAATTATGACATCACAATCCATGCAATGCAGTATGCAATGCAAAATGATGACATCACAATCCAAGCAATGCAACATTTAATGCAAAATTATGACATCACGATCCATGCAATGCAGTATGCAATGCAAAATTATGACATCATAATCCATGCAAAGCATCATTTAATGCAAAATTATGACATCACAATCCATGCAATGCAGTATGCAATGCAAAATTATGACATCACAATCCATGCAAAACATCTTTTAAAGCAAAATTATGACATAACAATCCATGCAATGCAGTATGCAATGCAAAATTATGACATCACAATCTATGCAATGCAGTATGCAATGCAAAATTATGACATCATAATCCATGCAAAGCATCATTTAATGCAAAATTATGACATCACAATCCATGCAATGCAGTATGCAATGCAAAATTATGACATCATAATCCATGCAAAGCATCATTTAATGCAAAATTATGACATCACAGTCCATGCAATGCAGTATGCATAGCAAAATTATGACATCACAATCCATGCAAAGCATCATTTAATGCAAAATTCTGACATCACGATCCATGCAATGCAGTATGCAATGCAAAATTATGACATCACAATCCGTGCAATGCAGTATGCAATGCAAAATTATGACATCACGATCCATGCAATGCAGTATGCAATGCAAAATTATGACATCACATTCCGTGCAATGCAGTATGCAATGCAAAATTATGACATCATAATCCATGCAAAGCATCATTTAATGCAAAATTATGACATCACATTCCATGCAATGCAGTATGCAATGCAAAATTATGACATCACAATCCATGCAAAGCATCATTTAATGCAAAATTATGACATCACAATCCATGCAATGCAGTATGCAATGCAAAATTATGACATCACAATCCATGCAATGCAGTATGCAATGCAAAATTATGACATCATAATTCATGCAAAGCATCATTTAATGCAAAATTATGACATCACAATCTACGCAATGCAGTATGCAATGCAAAATTATGACATCATAATCCATGCAAAGCATATTTTAATGCAAAATTATGACATCACAATCCATGCAATGCAGTATGCAATGCAAAATTATGACATAACAATCCATGCAATGCAGTATGCAATGCAAAATTATGACATCATAATCCATGCAAAGCATCATTTAATGCAAAATTATGACATCACAATCCATGCAATGCAGTATGCAATGCAAAATGATGACATCACAATCCAAGCAATGCAACATTTAATACAAAATTATGACATCACACTCCATGCAATGCAGTATGCAATGCAAAATTATGACATCACAATCCATGCAAAGCATCATTTAATGCAAAATTATGACATCACGATCCATGCAATGCATTATGCAATGCAAAATTATGACATCACAATCCATGCAATGCAGTATGCAATGCAAAATTATGACATCACAATCCGTGCAATGCAGTATGCAATGCAAAATTATGACATCATAATCCAAGCAAAGCATCATTTAATGCAAAATTATGACATCACATTCCATGCAATGCAGTATGCAATGCAAAATTTTGACATCACAATCCATGCAATGCAGTATGCAATGCAAAATTATGACATTATAATTCATGCAAAGCATCATATAATGCAAAATAAGACATCACAATCCATGCAATGCAGTATGCAAAGCAAAATTATGACATCACAATCCATGCAAAGCATCATTTAATGCAAAATTATGACATCACGATCCATACAATGCAGTATGCAATGCAAAATTATGATATCACAATCCATGCAAATCATCATTTAATGCAAAAATATGACATCACAATCCATGCAAAGCATCATTTAATGCAAAATTATGACATCACAATCCATGCAATGCAGTATGCAATGCAAAATTATGACATTATAATTCATGCAAAGCATCATTTAATGCAAAATTATGACATCACAATCCATGCAATGAAGTATGCAATGCAAAATTATGACATCACAATCCATGCAATGCAGTATGCAATGCAAAATTATGACATCATAATCCATGCAAAGCATAATTTAATGCAAAATTATGACATCACAATCCATGCAATGCAGTATGCAATGCAAAATTATGACATCACAATCCATGCAAAGCATCATTTAATGCAAAATGTTGACATCACATTCCATGCAATGCAGTATGCAATGCAAAATTATGACATCACAATCCATGCAAAGCATCATTTAATGCAAAATTATGACATCACAATCCATGCAATGCAGTATGCAATGCAAAATTATGACATCACAATCCATGCAATGCAGTATGCAATGCAAAATTATGACATCATAATTCATGCAAAGCATCATTTAATGCAAAATTATGACATCACAATCTACGCAATGCAGTATGCAATGCAAAATTATGACATCATAATCCATGCAAAGCATATTTTAATGCAAAATTATGACATCACAATCCATGCAATGCAGTATGCAATGCAAAATTATGACATAACAATCCATGCAATGCAGTATGCAATGCAAAATTATGACATCATAATCCATGCAAAGCATCATTTAATGCAAAATTATGACATCACAATCCATGCAATGCAGTATGCAATGCAAAATGATGACATCACAATCCAAGCAATGCAACATTTAATACAAAATTATGACATCACACTCCATGCAATGCAGTATGCAATGCAAAATTATGACATCACAATCCATGCAAAGCATCATTTAATGCAAAATTATGACATCACGATCCATGCAATGCATTATGCAATGCAAAATTATGACATCACAATCCATGCAATGCAGTATGCAATGCAAAATTATGACATCACAATCCGTGCAATGCAGTATGCAATGCAAAATTATGACATCATAATCCAAGCAAAGCATCATTTAATGCAAAATTATGACATCACATTCCATGCAATGCAGTATGCAATGCAAAATTTTGACATCACAATCCATGCAATGCAGTATGCAATGCAAAATTATGACATTATAATTCATGCAAAGCATCATATAATGCAAAATAAGACATCACAATCCATGCAATGCAGTATGCAAAGCAAAATTATGACATCACAATCCATGCAAAGCATCATTTAATGCAAAATTATGACATCACGATCCATACAATGCAGTATGCAATGCAAAATTATGATATCACAATCCATGCAAATCATCATTTAATGCAAAAATATGACATCACAATCCATGCAAAGCATCGTTTAATGCAAAATTATGACATCACAATCCATGCAATGCAGTATGCAATGCAAAATTATGACATTATAATTCATGCAAAGCATCATTTAATGCAAAATTATGACATCACAATCCATGCAATGAAGTATGCAATGCAAAATTATGACATCACAATCCATGCAATGCAGTATGCAATGCAAAATTATGACATCATAATCCATGCAAAGCATAATTTAATGCAAAATTATGACATCACAATCCATGCAATGCAGTATGCAATGCAAAATTATGACATCACAATCCATGCAAAGCATCATTTAATGCAAAATTATGACATCACAATCCATGCAATGAAGTATGCAATGCAAAATTATGACATCACAATCCATGCAATGCAGTATGCAATGCAAAATTATGACATCATAATCCATGCAAAGCATAATTTAATGCAAAATTATGACATCACAATCCATGCAATGCAGTATGCAAAGCAAAATTATGACATCACAATCCATGCAAAGCATCATTTAATGCAACATTTTGACATCACAATCCATGCAATGCAGTATGCAATGCAAAATTATGACATCACAATCCATGCAAAGCATCATTTAATGCAAAAATATGACATCACAATCCATGCAAAGCATCATTTAATGCAAAATTATGACATCACAATCCAAGCAATGCAACATTTACTGCAAAATATGACATCACATTCCATGCAATGCAGTATGCAATGCACAATTATGACATCACAATCCTTGCACTGCAGTATGCAATGCAAAATTATGACATTATAATTCATGCAAAGCATCATTTAATGCAAAATTATGACATCACAATCCATGCAATGCAGTATGCAATGCAAAATTATGACATCACAATCCATGCAAAGCATCATTTAATGCAAAATTATGACATCACTATCCATGCAATGCAGTATGCAATGCAAAATTATGACATCACAATCCATGCAATGCAGTATGCAATGCAAAATTATGACATCACAATCCATGCAATGCAGTATGCAATGCAAAATTATGACATCATAATTCATGCAAAGCATCATTTAATGCAAAATTATGACATCACAATCCACGCAATGCAGTATGCAATGCAAAATTATGACATCATAATCTTCGCAATGCAGTATGCAATGCAAAATTATGACATCATAATCCATGCAAAGCATCATTTAATGCAAAATTATGACATCACAATCCATGCAATGCAGTATGCAATGCAAAATTATGACATCACAATCCATGCAATGAAGTATGCAATGCAAAATTATGACATCACAATCCATTCAATGCAGTATGCAATGCAAAATTATGACATCATAATCCATGCAAAGCATAATTTAATGCAAAATTATGACATCACAATCCATGCAATGCAGTTTGCAAAGCAAAATTATGACATCACAATCCATGCAAAGCATCATTTAATGCAAAATTATGACATCACAATCCATGCAATGCAGTATGCAATGCAAAATTATGACATCACAATCCATGCACAGCATCATTTAATGCAAAAATATGACATCACAATCCATGCAAAGCATCATTTAATGCAAAATTATGACATCACAATCCAAGCAATGCAACATTTACTGCAAAATATGACATCACAATCCATGCAATGCAGTATGCAATGCACAATTATGACATCACAATTCATGCAATGCAGTATGCAATGCAAAATTATGACATCACAATCCATGCAATGCAGTATGCAAAGCAAAATTATGACATCACAATCCATGCAAAGCATCATTTAATGCAAAATTATGACATCACATTCCATGCAATGCAGTATGCAATGCACAATTATGACATCACAATCCTTGCACTGCAGTATGCAATGCAAAATTATGACATTATAATTCATGCAAAGCATCATTTAATGCAAAATTATGACATCACAATCCATGCAATGCAGTATGCAATGCAAAATTATGACATCACAATCCATGCAAAGCATCATTTAATGCAAAATTATGACATCACTATCCATGCAATGCAGTATGCAATGCAAAATTATGACATCACAATCCATGCAATGCAGTATGCAATGCAAAATTATGACATCACAATCCATGCAATGCAGTATGCAATGCAAAATTATGACATCATAATTCATGCAAAGCATCATTTAATGCAAAATTATGACATCACAATCCACGCAATGCAGTATGCAATGCAAAATTATGACATCATAATCTTCGCAATGCAGTATGCAATGCAAAATTATGACATCATAATCCATGCAAAGCATCATTTAATGCAAAATTATGACATCACAATCCATGCAATGCAGTATGCAATGCAAAATTATGACATCACAATCCATGCAATGAAGTATGCAATGCAAAATTATGACATCACAATCCATTCAATGCAGTATGCAATGCAAAATTATGACATCATAATCCATGCAAAGCATAATTTAATGCAAAATTATGACATCACAATCCATGCAATGCAGTTTGCAAAGCAAAATTATGACATCACAATCCATGCAAAGCATCATTTAATGCAAAATTATGACATCACAATCCATGCAATGCAGTATGCAATGCAAAATTATGACATCACAATCCATGCACAGCATCATTTAATGCAAAAATATGACATCACAATCCATGCAAAGCATCATTTAATGCAAAATTATGACATCACAATCCAAGCAATGCAACATTTACTGCAAAATATGACATCACAATCCATGCAATGCAGTATGCAATGCACAATTATGACATCACAATTCATGCAATGCAGTATGCAATGCAAAATTATGACATCACAATCCATGCAATGCAGTATGCAATGCATAATTATGACATCATAATTCATGCAAAGCATCATTTAATGCAAAATTATGACATCACAATCCATGCAATGAAGTATGCAATGCAAAATTATGACATCACAATCCATGCAATGCAGTATGCAATGCAAAATTATGACATCATAATCCATGCAAAGCATAATTTAATGCAAAATTATGACATCACAATCCATGCAATGCAGTATGCAAAGCAAAATTATGACATCACAATCCATGCAAAGCATCATTTAATGCAAAATTATGACATCACAATCCATGCAATGCAGTATGCAATGCAAAATTATGACATCAAAATCCATGCAATGCAGTATGCAATGCAAAATTATGACATCATAATCCATGCAAAGCTTCATTTAATGCAAAATTATGACATCACAATCCATGCAATGCAGTATGCAATGCAAAATTATGACATCACAATCCATGCAATGCAGTATGCAATGCAAAATTATGACACCACAATTCATGCAAAGCATCATTTAATACAAAATTATGACATCACAATCCATGCAATGTAGTATGCAATGCAAAATTATGACATCACGATCCATGCAATGCAGTATGCAATGCAAAATTATGACACCACAATTCATGCAAAGCATCATTTAATACAAAATTATGACATCACAATCCATGCAATGTAGTATGCAATGCAAAATGATGACATCACAATCCAAGCAATGCAACATTTAATGCAAAATTATGACATCACGATCCATGCAATGCAGTATGCAATGCAAAATTATGACACCACAATCCATGCAAAGCATCATTTAATACAAAATTATGACATCACAATCCATGCAATGCAGTATGCAATGCAAAATGATGACATCACAATCCATGCAATGCAACATTTAATGCAAAATTATGACATCACGATCCATGCAATGCAGTATGCAATGCAAAATTATGACATCATAATCCATGCAAAGCATCATTTAATGCAAAATTATGACATCACAATCCATGCAATGCAGTATGCAATGCAACATTATGACATCATAATCCATGCAATGCAGTATGCAATGCAAAATTATGACATCACAGTCCATGCAATGCAGTATGCAAAGCAAAATTATGACATCACAATCCATGCAAAGCATCATTTAATGCAAAATTATGACATCACGATCCATGCAATGCAGTATGCAATGCAAAATTATGACATCACAATCCATGCAAAGCATCATTTAATGCAAAATTATGACATCACGATCCATGCAATGCAGTATGCAATGCAAAATTATGACATCATAATCCATGCAAAGCATCATTTAATGCAAAATTATGACATCACAATCCATGCAATGCAGTATGCAATGCAAAATGATGACATCACAATCCAAGCAATGCAACATTTAATGCAAAATTATGACATCACGATCCATGCAATGCAGTATGCAATGCAAAATTATGACATCATAATCCATGCAAAGCATCATTTAATGCAAAATTATGACATCACAATCCATGCAATGCAGTATGCAATGCAAAATTATGACATCACAATCCATGCAAAGCATCTTTTAAAGCAAAATTATGACATAACAATCCATGCAATGCAGTATGCAATGCAAAATTATGACATCACAATCTATGCAATGCAGTATGCAATGCAAAATTATGACATCATAATCCATGCAAAGCATCATTTAATGCAAAATTATGACATCACAATCCATGCAATGCAGTATGCAATGCAAAATTATGACATCATAATCCATGCAAAGCATCATTTAATGCAAAATTATGACATCACAGTCCATGCAATGCAGTATGCATAGCAAAATTATGACATCACAATCCATGCAAAGCATCATTTAATGCAAAATTCTGACATCACGATCCATGCAATGCAGTATGCAATGCAAAATTATGACATCACAATCCGTGCAATGCAGTATGCAATGCAAAATTATGACATCACGATCCATGCAATGCAGTATGCAATGCAAAATTATGACATCACATTCCGTGCAATGCAGTATGCAATGCAAAATTATGACATCATAATCCATGCAAAGCATCATTTAATGCAAAATTATGACATCACATTCCATGCAATGCAGTATGCAATGCAAAATTATGACATCACAATCCATGCAATGCAGTATGCAATGCAAAATTATGACATCATAATTCATGCAAAGCATCATTTAATGCAAAATTATGACATCACAATCTATGCAATGCATCATTTAATGCAAAATTATGACATCACAATCTATGCAATGCAGTATGCAATGCAAAATTATGACATCATAATCCATGCAATGCAGTATGCAATGCAAAATTATGACATAACAATCCATGCAATGCAGTATGCAATGCAAAATTATGACATCATAATCCATGCAAAGCATCATTTAATGCAAAATTATGACATCACAATCCATGCAATGCAGTATGCAATGCAAAATGATGACATCACAATCCAAGCAATGCAACATTTAATGCAAAATTATGACATCACACGCCATGCAATGCAGTATGCAATGCAAAATTATGACATCATAATCCATGCAAAGCATCATTTAATGCAAAATTATGACATCACAATCCATGCAATGCAGTATGCAATGCAAAATTATGACATCACAATCCATGCAAAGCATCTTTTAAAGCAAAATTATGACATAACAATCCATGCAATGCAGTATGCAATGCAAAATTATGACATCACAATCTATGCAATGCAGTATGCAATGCAAAATTATGACATCATAATCCATGCAAAGCATTATTTAATGCAAAATTATGACATCACAATCCATGCAATGCAGTATGCAATGCAAAATTATGACATCATAATCCATGCAAAGCATCATTTAATGCAAAATTATGACATCACGATCCATACAATGCAGTATGCAATGCAAAATTATGATATCACAATCCATGCAAAGCATCATTTAATGCAAAAATATGACATCACAATCCATGCAAAGCATCATTTAATGCAAAATCATGACATCACAATCCATGCAATGCAGTATGCAATGCAAAATTATGACATTATAATTCATGCAAAGCATCATTTAATGCAAAATTATGACATCACAATCCAAGCAATGAAGTATGCAATGCAAAATTATGACATCACAATCCATGCAATGCAGTATGCAAAGCAAAATTATGACATCACAATCCATGCAAAGCATCATTTAATGCAAAATTTTGACATCACAATCCATGCAATGCAGTATGCAATGCAAAATTATGACATCACAATCCATGCAAAGCATCATTTAATGCAAAATTATGACATCACAATCCAAGCAATGAAGTATGCAATGCAAAATTATGACATCACAATCCATGCAATGCAGTATGCAATGCAAAATTATGACATCATAATCCATGCAAAGCATAATTTAATGCAAAATTATGACATCACAATCCATGCAATGCAGTATGCAAAGCAAAATTATGACATCACAATCCATGCAAAGCATCATTTAATGCAAAATTTTGACATCACAATCCATGCAATGCAGTATGCAATGCAAAATTATGATATCACAATCCATGCAAAGCATCATTTAATGCAAAAATATGACATCACAATCCATGCAAAGCATCATTTAATGCAAAATTATGACATCACAATCCAAGCAATGCAACATTTACTGCAAAATATGACATCACATTCCATGCAATGCAGTATGCAATGCACAATTATGACATCACAATCCTTGCACTGCAGTATGCAATGCAAAATTATGACATTATAATTCATGCAAAGCATCATTTAATGCAAAATTATGACATCACAATCCATGCAATGCAGTATGCAATGCAAAATTATGACTTCACAATCCATGCAATGCAGTATGCAATGCAAAATTATGACATCATAATTCATGCAAAGCATCATTTAATGCAAAATTATGACATCACAATCCACGCAATGCAGTATGCAATGCAAAATTATGACATCATAATCTTCGCAATGCAGTATGCAATGCAAAATTATGACATCATAATCCATGCAAAGCATCATTTAATGCAAAATTATGACATCACAATCCATGCAATGCAGTATGCAATGCAAAATTATGACATCACAATCCATGCAATGAAGTATGCAATGCAAAATTATGACATCACAATCCATTCAATGCAGTATGCAATGCAAAATTATGACATCATAATCCATGCAAAGCATAATTTAATGCAAAATTATGACATCACTATCCATGCAATGCAGTATGCAATGCAAAATTATGACATCACAATCCATGCAATGCAGTATGCAATGCAAAAGTATGACATCACAATCCATGCAATGCAGTATGCAATGCAAAATTATGACATCATAATTCATGCAAAGCATCATTTAATGCAAAATTATGACATCACAATCCACGCAATGCAGTATGCAATGCAAAATTATGACATCATAATCTTCGCAATGCAGTATGCAATGCAAAATTATGACATCATAATCCATGCAAAGCATCATTTAATGCAAAATTATGACATCACAATCCGTGCAATGCAGTATGCAATGCAAAATTATGACATCACGATCCATGCAATGCAGTATGCAATGCAAAATTATGACATCACATTCCGTGCAATGCAGTATGCAATGCAAAATTATGACATCATAATCCATGCAAAGCATCATTTAATGCAAAATTATGACATCACAATCCATGCAATGCAGTATGCAATGCAAAATTATGACATCACAATCCATGCAATGCAGTATGCAATGCAAAATTATGACATCATAATTCATGCAAAGCATCATTTAATGCAAAATTATGACATCACAATCTACGCAATGCAGTATGCAATGCAAAATTATGACATCATAATCCATGCAAAGCATATTTTAATGCAAAATTATGACATCACAATCCATGCAATGCAGTATGCAATGTAAAATTATGACATAACAATCCATGCAATGCAGTATGCAATGCAAAATTATGACATCATAATCCATGCAAAGCATCATTTAATGCAAAATTATGACATCACAATCCATGCAATGCAGTATGCAATGCAAAATTATGACATCACAATCCATGCAATGAAGTATGCAATGCAAAATTATGACATCACAATCCATTCAATGCAGTATGCAATGCAAAATTATGACATCATAATCCATGCAAAGCATAATTTAATGCAAAATTATGACATCACACTCCATGCAATGCAGTTTGCAAAGCAAAATTATGACATCACAATCCATGCAAAGCATCATTTAATGCAAAATTATGACATCACAATCCATGCAATGCAGTATGCAATGCAAAATTATGACATCACAATCCATGCAAAGCATCATTTAATGCAAAAATATGACATCACAATCCATGCAAAGCATCATTTAATGCAAAATTATGACATCACAATCCAAGCAATGCAACATTTACTGCAAAATATGACATCACAATCCATGCAATGCAGTATGCAATGCACAATTATGACATCACAATTCATGCAATGCAGTATGCAATGCAAAATTATGACATCATAATCCATGCAAAGCTTCATTTAATGCAAAATTCTGACATCACAATCCATGCAATGAAGTACGCAATGCAAAATTATGACATCACAATCCATTCAATGCAGTATGCAATGCAAAATTATGACATCATAATCCATGCAAAGCATCATTTAATGCAAAATTATGACATCACAATCCATGCAATGCAGTATGCAATGCAAAATTATGACATCACAATCCATGCAATGCAGTATGCAATGCAAAATTATGACATCACAATCCATGCAATGCAGTATGCAATGCAAAATTATGACATAATAATTCATGCAAAGCATCATTTAATGCAAAATTATGACATCACAATCCACGCAATGCAGTATGCAATGCAAAATGATGACATCATAATCTACGCAATGCAGTATGCAATGCAACATTATGACATCATAATCCATGCAAAGCATCATTTAATGCAAAATTATGACATCACAATCCATGCAATGCAGTATGCAATGCAAAATTATGACATCACAATCCATGCAATGAAGTATGCAATGCAAAATTATGACATCACAATCCATTCAATGCAGTATGCAATGCAAAATTATGACATCATAATCCATGCAAAGCATAATTTAATGCAAAATTATGACATCACAATCCATGCAATGCAGTATGCAAAGCAAAATTATGACATCACAATACATGCAAAGCATCATTTAATGCAAAATTATGACATCACAATCCATGCAATGCAGTATGCAATGCAAAATTATGACATCACAATCCATGCAAAGCATCATTTAATGCAAAAATATGACATCACAATCCATGCAAAGCATCATTTAATGCAAAATTATGACATCACAATCCAAGCAATGCAACATTTACAGCTAAATATGACATCACAATCCATGCAATGCAGTATGCAATGCAAAATGATGACATCACAATCCAAGCAATGCAACATCTAATGCAAAATTATGACATCACGATCCATGCAATGCAGTATGCAATGCAAAATTATGACATCATAATCCATGCAAAGCATCATTTAATGCAAAATTATGACATCACAATCCATGCAATGCAGAATGTAATGCAAAAGTATGACATCACAGTCCATGCAATGCAGTATGCAAAGCAAAATTATGACATCACAATCCATGCAAAGCATCATTTAATGCAAAATTCTGACATCACGATCCATGCAATGCAGTATGCAATGCAAAATTATGACATCACAATCCGTGCAATGCAGTATGCAATGCAAAATTATGACATCACGATCCATGCAATGCAGTATGCAATGCAAAATTATGACATCACAATCCATGCAAAGCATCATTTAATGCAAAATTATGAGATCACAATCCATGCAATGCAGTATGCAATGCAAAATTATGACATCACAATCCATGCAATGCAGTATGCAATGCAAAATTATGACATCATAATTCATGCAAAGCATCATTTAATGCAAAATTATGACATCACAATCTACGCAATGCAGTATGCGATGCAAAATTATGACATCATAATCCATGCAAAGCATATTTTAATGCAAAATTATGACATCACAATCCATGCAATGCAGTATGCAATGCAAAATTGTGACATAACAATCCATGCAATGCAGTATGCAATGCAAAATTATGACATCATAATCCATGCAAAGCATCATTTAATGCAAAATTATGACATCACAATCCATGCAATGCAGTATGCAATGCAAAATTATGACATCACAATCCATGCAAAGCATCATTTAATGCAAAATTACGACATCACAATCCATGCAATGCAGTATGCAATGCAAAATTATGACATCACAATCCATGCAAAGCATCATTTAGTGCAAAAATATGACATCACAATCCATGCAAAGCATCATGTAATGCAAAATTATGACATCACAATCCAAGCAATGCAACATTCAATGCAAAATATGACATCACAATCCATGCAATGCAGTATGCAATGCAAAATTATGACATCAAAATCCATGCAATGCAGTATGCAATGCAAAATTATGACATCATAATCCATGCAAAGCATCATTTAATGCAAAATTATGACATCACAATCCATGCAATGCAGTATGCAATGCAAAATTATGACATCACAATCCATGCAATGCAGTATGCAATGCAAAATTATGACATCATAATCCATGCAAAGCATCATTTAATGCAAAATTATGACATCACAATCCATGCAATGCAGTATGCAATGCAAAATTATGACATCATAATCCATGCAAAGCTTCATTTAATGCAAAATTATGACATCACAATCCATGCAATGCAGTATGCAATGCAAAATTATGACATCACAATCCATGCAATGCAGTACGCAATGCAAAATTATGACATCATAATCCATGCAAAGCATCATTTAATGCAAAATTATGACATCACGATCCATGCAATGCAGTATGCAATGCAAAATTATGACACCACAATCCATGCAAAGCATCATTTAATACAAAATTATGACATCACAATCCATGCAATGCAGTATGCAATGCAAAATGATGACATCACATTCCAAGCAATGCAACATTTAATGCAAAATTATGACATCACGATCCATGCAATGCAGTATGCAATGCAAAATTATGACACCACAATCCATGCAAAGCATCATTTAATACAAAATTATGACATCACAATCCATGCAATGCAGTATGCAATGCAAAATGATGACATCACAATCCAAGCAATGCAAAATTTAATGCAAAATTATGACATCACGATCCATGTAAAGCAGTATGCAATGCAAAATTATGACATCATAATCCATGCAAAGCATCATTTAATGCAAAATTATGACATCACAATCCATGCAATGCAGTATGCAATGCAAAATTATGACATCATAATCCATGCAAAGCATCATTTAATGCAAAATTATGACATCACAGTCCATGCAATGCAGTATGCAAAGCAAAATTATGACATCACAATCCATGCAAAGCATCATTTAATGCAAAATTATGACATCACGATCCATGCAATGCAGTATGCAATGCAAAATTATGACATCACAATCCATGCAAAGCATCATTTAATGCAAAATTATGACATCACGATCCATGCAATGCAGTATGCAATGTAAAATTATGACATCATAATCCATGCAAAGCATCATTTAATGCAAAATTATGACATCACAGTCCATGCAATGCAGTATGCAAAGCAAAATTATGACATCACAATCCATGCAAAGCATCATTTAATGCAAAATTATGACATCACGATCCATGCAATGCAGTATGCAATGCAAAATTATGACATCACAATCCATGCAAAGCATCATTTAATGCAAAATTATGACATCACAATCCATGCAATGCAGTATGCAATGCAAAATTATGACATCATAATCCATGCAAAGCATAATTTAATGCAAAATTATGACATCACAGTCCATGCAATGCAGTATGCAAAGCAAAAGTATGACATCACAATCCATGCAAAGCATCATTTAATGCAAAATTATGACATCACGATCCATGCAATGCAGTATGCAATGCAAAATTATGACATCACAATCCATGCAAAGCATCATTTAATGCAAAATTATGACATCACGATCCATGCAATGCAGTATGCAATGCAAAATTATGACATCACAATCCATGCAAAGCATCATTTAATGCAAAATTATGACATCACGATCCATGCAATGCAGTATGCAATGCAAAATTATGACATCATAATCCATGCAAAGCATCATTTAATGCAAAATTATGACATGACAGTCCATGCAATGCAGTATGCAAAGCAAAATAATGACATTACAATCCATGCAATGCATCATTTAATACAAAATTATGACATCACAATCCATGCAATGCAGTATGCAATGCAAAATGATGACATCACATTCCAAGCAATGCAACATTTAATGCAAAATTATGACATCACGATCCATGCAATGCAGTATGCAATGCAAAATTATGACACCACAATCCATGCAAAGCATCATTTAATACAAAATTATGACATCACAATCCATGCAATGCAGTATGCAATGCAAAATGATGACATCACAATCCAAGCAATGCAACATTTAATGCAAAATTATGACATCACGATCCATGCAATGCAGTATGCAATGCAAAATTATGACATCATAATCCATGCAAAGCATCATTTAATGCAAAATTATGACATCACAATCCATGCAATGCAGTATGCTATGCAAAATTATGACATCATAATCCATGCAAAGCATCATTTAATGCAAAATTATGACATCACAGTCCATGCAATGCAGTATGCAAAGCAAAATTATGACATCACAATCCATGCAAAGCATCATTTAATGCAAAATTATGACATCACGATCCATGCAATGCAGTATGCAATGCAAAATTATGACATCACAATCCATGCAAAGCATCATTTAATGCAAAATTATGACATCACGATCCATGCAATGCAGTATGCAATGTAAAATTATGACATCATAATCCATGCAAAGCATCATTTAATGCAAAATTATGACATCACAGTCCATGCAATGCAGTATGCAAAGCAAAATTATGACATCACAATCCATGCAAAGCATCATTTAATGCAAAATTATGACATCACGATCCATGCAATGCAGTATGCAATGCAAAATTATGACATCACAATCCATGCAAAGCATCATTTAATGCAAAATTATGACATCACAATCCATGCAATGCAGTATGCAATGCAAAATTATGACATCATAATCCATGCAAAGCATAATTTAATGCAAAATTATGACATCACAGTCCATGCAATGCAGTATGCAAAGCAAAAGTATGACATCACAATCCATGCAAAGCATCATTTAATGCAAAATTATGACATCACGATCCATGCAATGCAGTATGCAATGCAAAATTATGACATCACAATCCATGCAAAGCATCATTTAATGCAAAATTATGACATCACGATCCATGCAATGCAGTATGCAATGCAAAATTATGACATCACAATCCATGCAAAGCATCATTTAATGCAAAATTATGACATCACGATCCATGCAATGCAGTATGCAATGCAAAATTATGACATCATAATCCATGCAAAGCATCATTTAATGCAAAATTATGACATGACAGTCCATGCAATGCAGTATGCAAAGCAAAATAATGACATTACAATCCATGCAATGCATCATTTAATACAAAATTATGACATCACAATCCATGCAATGCAGTATGCAATGCAAAATGATGACATCACATTCCAAGCAATGCAACATTTAATGCAAAATTATGACATCACGATCCATGCAATGCAGTATGCAATGCAAAATTATGACACCACAATCCATGCAAAGCATCATTTAATACAAAATTATGACATCACAATCCATGCAATGCAGTATGCAATGCAAAATGATGACATCACAATCCAAGCAATGCAACATTTAATGCAAAATTATGACATCACGATCCATGCAATGCAGTATGCAATGCAAAATTATGACATCATAATCCATGCAAAGCATCATTTAATGCAAAATTATGACATCACAATCCATGCAATGCAGTATGCTATGCAAAATTATGACATCATAATCCATGCAAAGCATCATTTAATGCAAAATTCTGACATGACAGTCCATGCAATGCAGTATGCAAAGCAAAATTATGACATCACAATCCATGCAAAGCATCATTTAATGCAAAATTATGACATCACGATCCATGCAATGCAGTATGCAATGCAAAATTATGACATCACAATCCATGCAAAGCATCATTTAATGCAAAATTATGACATCACGATCCATGCAATGCAGTATGCAATGCAAAATTATGACATCACAATCCATGCAAAGCATCATTTAATGCAAAATTATGACATCACGATCCATGCAATGCAGTATGCAATGCAAAATTATGACATCATAATCCATGCAAATCATCATTTAATGCAAAATTATGACATCACATTCCATGCAATGCAGTATGCAATGCAAAATTATGACATCACAATCCATGCAAAGCATCATTTAATGCAAAATTATGACATCACAATCCATGCAATGCAGTATGCAATGCAAAATTATGACATCATAATCCATGCAAAGCATCATTTAATGCAAAATTATGACATCACAATCCATGCAATGCAGTATGCTATGCAAAATTATGACATCATAATCCATGCAAAGCATCATTTAATGCAAAATTATGACATCACAGTCCATGCAATGCAGTATGCAAAGCAAAATTATGACATCACAATCCATGCAAAGCATCATTTAATGCAAAATTATGACATCACGATCCATGCAATGCAGTATGCAATGCAAAATTATGACATCATAATCCATGCAAAGCATCATTTAATGCAAAATTCTGACATGACAGTCCATGCAATGCAGTATGCAAAGCAAAATTATGACATCACAATCCATGCAAAGCATCATTTAATGCAAAATTATGACATCACGATCCATGCAATGCAGTATGCAATGCAAAATTATGACATCACAATCCATGCAAAGCATCATTTAATGCAAAATTATGACATCACGATCCATGCAATGCAGTATGCAATGCAAAATTATGACATCACAATCCATGCAAAGCATCATTTAATGCAAAATTATGACATCACGATCCATGCAATGCAGTATGCAATGCAAAATTATGACATCATAATCCATGCAAATCATCATTTAATGCAAAATTATGACATCACATTCCATGCAATGCAGTATGCAATGCAAAATTATGACATCACAATCCATGCAAAGCATCATTTAATGCAAAATTATGACATCACAATCCATGCAATGCAGTATGCAATGCAAAATTATGACATCACAATCCATGCAATGCAGTATGCAATGCAAAATTATGACATCATAATTCATTCAAAGCATCATTTAATGCAAAATGATGACATCACAATCCACGCAATGCAGTATCCAATGCAAAATTATGACATCATAATCCATGCAAAGCATATTTTAATGCAAAATTATGATATCACAATCCATGCAATGCAGTATGCAATGCAAAATTATGACATCACAATCCATGCAATGCAGTATGCAATGCAAAATTATGACATCATAATTCATGCAAAGCATCATTTAATGCAAAATTATGACATCACAATCCACGCAATGCAGTATGCAATGCAAAATTATGACATCATAATCTACGCAATGCAGTATGCAATGCAAAATTATGACATCATAATCCATGCAAAGCATCATTTAATGCAAAATTATGACATCACAATCCATGCATTGCAGTATGCAATGCAAAATTATGACATCACAATCCATGCAATGAAGTATGCAATGCAAAATTATGACATCACAATCCATTCAATGCAGTATGCAATGCAAAATTATGACATCATAATCCATGCAAAGCATAATTTAATGCAAAATTATGACATCACAATCCATGCAATGCAGTATGCAAAGCAAAATTATGACATCACAATACATGCAAAGCATCATTTAATGCAAAATTATGACATCACAATCCATGCAATTCAGTATGCAGTGCAAAATTATGACATCACAATCCATGCAAAGCATCATTTAATGCAAAAATATGACATCACAATCCATGCAAAGCATCATTTAATGCAAAATTATGACATCACAATCCAAGCAATGCAACATTTACTGCAAAATATGACATCACAATCCATGCAATGCAGTATGCAATGCACAATTATGACATCACAATCCATGCAATGCAAAATTATGACATCATAATCCATGCAAAGCTTCATTTAATGCAAAATTATGACATCACAATCCATGCAATGCAGTATGCAATGCAAAATTATGACATCACTATCCATGCAATGCTGTATGCAATGCAAAATTATGACATCAAAATCCATGCAAAGCATCATTTAATGCAAAATTATGACATCACGATCCATGCAATGCAGTATGCAATGCAAAATTATGACACCACAATCCATGCAAAGCATCATTTAATACAAAATTATGACATCACAATCCATGCAATGCAGTATGCAATGCAAAATGATGACATCACAATCCAAGCAAAGCAACATTTAATGCAAAATTATAACATCACGATCCATGCAATGCAGTATGCAATGCAAAATTATGACACCACAATCCATGCAAAGCATCATTTAATACAAAATTAAGACATCACAATCCATGCAATGCAGTATGCAATGCAAAATAATGACATCACAATCAAAGCAATGCAACATTTAATGCAAAATTATGACATCACATTCCATGCAATGCAGTATGCAATGCAAAATTATGACATCACAATCCATGCAAAGCATCATTTAATGCAAAATTATGACATCACAATCCATGCAATGCAGTATGCAATGCAAAATTATGACATCACAATCCATGCAATGCTGTATGCAATGCAAAATTATGACATCATAATTCATTCAAAGCATCATTTAATGCAAAATGATGACATCACAATCCATGCAATGCAGTATGCAAAGCAAAATTATGACATCACAATCCATGCAAAGCATCATTTAATGCAAAACTATGACATCACGATCCATACAATGCAGTATGCAATGCAAAATTATGACATCACAATCCATGCAATGCAGTATGCAATGCAAAATTATGACATCATAATCCATGCAAAGCATAATTTAATGCAAAATTATGACATCACAATCCATGCAATGCAGTATGCAAAGCAAAATTATGACTTTATAATTCATGCAAAGCATCATTTAATGCAAAATTATGACATCACAATCCATGCAATGCAGTATGCAATGCAAAATTATGACATCACAATCCATGCAAAGCATCATTTAATGCAAAATTATGACATCACGATCCATGCAATGCAGTATGCAATGCAAAATTATGACATCACAATCCATGCAATGCAGTATGCAATGCAAAATTATGACATCACAATCCATGCAAAGCATCATTTAATGCAAAATTATGACATCACGATCCATGCAATGCAGTATGCAATGCAAAATTATAACATCATAATCCATGCAAAGCATCATTTAATGCAAAATTATGACATCACATTCCATGCAATGCAGTATGCAATGCAAAATTATGACATCACAATCCATGCAAAGCATCATTTAATGCAAAATTATGACATCACAATCCATGCAATGCAGTATGCAATGCAAAATTATGACATCACAATCCATGCAATGCTGTATGCAATGCAAAATTATGACATCATAATTCATTCAAAGCATCATTTAATGCAAAATGATGACAGCACAATCCATGCAATGCAGTATGCAAAGCAAAATTATGACATCACAATCCATGCAAAGCATCATTTAATGCAAAACTATGACATCACGATCCATACAATGCAGTATGCAATGCAAAATTATGATATCACAATCCATGCAAAGCATCATTTAATGCAAAATGATGACATCACAATCCAAGCAATGCAGTATGCAATGCAAAATTATGACATCACAATCCATGCAATACAGTATGCAATGCAAAATTATGACATCACAATCCATGCAAAGCATCATTTAATGCAAAATTATGACATCACGATCCATGCAATGCAGTATGCAATGCAAAATTATGACATCACAATCCATGCAATGCAGTATGCAATGCAAAATTATGACATCATAATTCATGCAAAGCATCATTTAATGCAAAATTATGACATCACAATCCACGCAATGCAGTATGCAATGCAAAATTATGACATCATAATCTACGCAATGCAGTATGCAATGCAAAATTATGACATCATAATCCATGCAAAGCATAATTTAATGCAAAATTATGACATCACAATCCATGCAATGCAGTATGCAAAGCAAAATTATGACATCACAATCCATGCAAAGCATCATTTAATGCAAAATTATGACATCACAATCCATGCAATGCAGTATGCAATGCAAAATTATGACATCACAATCCATGCAAAGCATCATTTAATGCAAAAATATGACATCACAATCCATGCAAAGCATCATTTAATGCAAAATTATGACATCACAATCCAAGCAATGCAACATTTACTGCAAAATATGACATCACAATCCATGCAATGCAGTATGCAATGCAAAATTATGACACCACAATCCATGCAAAGCATAATTTAATACAAAATTATGACATCACAATCCATGCAATGCAGTATGCAATGCAAAATTATGACATCATAATCCATGCAAAGCATCATTTAATGCAAAATTATGACATCACAATCCATGCAATGCAGTATGCAATGCAAAATTATGACATCACAATCCATGCAATGCAGTATGCAATGCAAAATTATGACATCATAATCCATGCAAAGCATCATTTAATGCAAAATTATGACATCACAATCCATGCAATGCAGTATGCAAAGCAAAATTATGACATCACAATCCATGCAAAGCATCATTTAATGCAAAATTATGACATCACAATCCATGCAATGCAGTATGCAATGCAAAATTATGACATCACAATCCATGCAATGCAGTATGCAATGCAAAATTATGACATCATAATCCATGCAAAGCATCATTTAATGCAAAATTATGACATCACAATCCATGCAATGCAGTATGCAATGAAAAATTATGACATCACAATCCATGCAATGCAGTATGCAATGCAAAATTATGACATCACAATCCGTGCAATGCAGTATGCAATGCAAAATTATGACATCATAATCCATGCAAAGCATCATTTAATGCAAATTTATGACATCACATTCTATGCAATGCAGTATGCAATGCAAAATTGTGACATCACAATTCATGCAAAGCATCATTTAATGCAAAATTATGACATCACAATCCATGCAATGCAGTATGCAATGCAAAATTATGACATCACAATCCATGCAAAGCATCATTTAATGCAAAATTATGACATCACAATCCATGCAATGCAGTATGCAATGCAAAATTATGACATCACAATCCATGCAAAGCATCATTTAGTGCAAAAATATGACATCACAATCCATGCAAAGCATCATGTAATGCAAAATTATGACATCACAATCCAAGCAATGACACATTCAATGCAAAATATGACATCACAATCCATGCAATGCAGTATGCAATGCAAAATTATGACATCAAAATCCATGCAATGCAGTATGCAATGCAAAATTATGACATCATAATCCATGCA
The DNA here is from genome assembly GCF_028390025.1 of Pseudophryne corroboree. Classification (NCBI taxonomy): domain Eukaryota; kingdom Metazoa; phylum Chordata; class Amphibia; order Anura; family Myobatrachidae; genus Pseudophryne; species Pseudophryne corroboree. The sequence continues at coordinate 665,783 of NW_026967535.1, read as the reverse complement.
AAGCATCATTTAATGCAAAATTATGACATCACAATCCATGCAATGCAGTATGCAATGCAAAATTATGACATCACAATCCATGCAATGCAGTATGCAATGCAAAATTATGACATCATAATCCATGCAAAGCATCATTTAATGCAAAATTATGACATCACGATCCATGCAATGCAGTATGCAATGCAAAATTATAACACCACAATCCATGCAAAGCATCATGTAATACAACATTATGACATCACAATCCATGCAATGAAGTATGCAATGCAAAATGATGACATCACAATCCAAGCAATGCAACATTTAATGCAAAATTATGACATCACACTCCATGCAATGCAGTATGCAATGCAAAATTATGACATCACAATCCATGCAAAGCATCATTTAATGCAAAATTATGACATCACATTCCATGCAATGCAGTATGCAATGCAAAATTATGACATCACAATCCATGCAATGCAGTATGCAATGCAAAATTATGACATGATAATTCATGCAAAGCATCATTTAATGCAAAATTATGACATCACAATCCATGCAATGCAGTATGCAAAGCAAAATTATGACATCACAATCCATGCAAAGCATCATTTAATGCAAAATTATGACATCACGATCCATACAATGCAGTATGCAATGCAAAATTATGACATCATAATTCATGCAAAGCATCATTTAATGCAAAATTATGACATCACAATCCACGCAATGCAGTATGCAATGCAAAATTATGACATCATAATTCATGCAAAGCATCATTTAATGCAAAATTATGACATCACAATCCACGCAATGCAGTATGCAATGCAAAATTATGACATCATATTCTACGCAATGCAGTATGCAATGCAAAATTATGACATCATAATCCATGCAAATCATCATTTAATGCAAAATTATGACATCACAATCCATGCAATGCAGTATGCAATGCAAAATTTTGACACCACAATCCATGCAAAGCATCATTTAATACAAAATTATGACATCACAATCCATGCAATGCATCATTTAATACAAAATTAAGACATCACAATCCATGCAATGCAGTATGCAATGCAAAATGTTGACACCACAATCCATGCAAAGCATCATTTAATACAAAATTATGACACCACAATCCATGCAAAGCATCATTTAATACAAAATTAAGACATCACAATCCATGCAATGCAGTATGCAATGCAAAATGATGACATCACAATCAAAGCAATGCAACATTTAATGCAAAATTATGACATCACATTCCATGCAATGCAGTATGCAATGCAAAATTATGACATCACAATCCATGCAAAGCATCATTTAATGCAAAATTATGACATCACAATCCATGCAATGCAGTATGCAATGCAAAATTATGACATCACAATCCATGCAATGCTGTATGCAATGCAAAATTATGACATCATAATTCATTCAAAGCATCATTTAATGCAAAATGATGACATCACAATCCATGCAATGCAGTATGCAAAGCAAAATTATGACATCACAATCCATGCAAAGCATCATTTAATGCAAAACTATGACATCACGATCCATACAATGCAGTATGCAATGCAAAATTATGATATCACAATCCATGCAAAGCATCATGTAATGCAAAAATATGACATCACAATCCATGCAAAGCATCATTTAATGCAAAATGATGACATCACAATCCAAGCAATGCAGTATGCAATGCAAAATTATGACTTTATAATTCATGCAAAGCATCATTTAATGCAAAATTATGACATCACGATCCATGCAATGCAGTATGCAATGCAAAATTATGACATCACAATCCATGCAATGCAGTATGCAATGCAAAATTATGACATCACAATCCATGCAATGCAGTATGCAATGCAAAATTATGACATCATAATTCATGCAAAGCATCATTTAATGCAAAATTATGACATCACAATCCACGCAATGCAGTATGCAATGCAAAATTATGACATCACAATCCATGCAAAGCATCATTTAATGCAAAATTATGACATCACGATCCATGCAATGCAGTATGCAATGCAAAATTATAACATCATAATCCATGCAAATCATCATTTAATGCAAAATTATGACATCACATTCCATGCAATGCAGTATGCAATGCAAAATTATGACATCACAATCCATGCAAAGCATCATTCAATGCAAAATTATGACATCACAATCCATGCAATGCAGTATGCAATGCAAAATTATGACATCACAATCCATGCAATGCTGTATGCAATGCAAAATTATGACATCATAATTCATTCAAAGCATCATTTAATGCAAAATGATGACAGCACAATCCATGCAATGCAGTATGCAAAGCAAAATTATGACATCACAATCCATGCAAAGCATCATTTAATGCAAAACTATGACATCACGATCCATACAATGCAGTATGCAATGCAAAATTATGATATCACAATCCATGCAAAGCATCATTTAATGCAAAATGATGACATCACAATCCAAGCAATGCAGTATGCAATGCAAAATTATGACATTATAATTCATGCAAAGCATCATTTAATGCAAAATTATGACATCACAATCCATGCAATGCAGTATGCAATGCAAAATTATGACATCACAATCCATGCAAAGCATCATTTAATGCAAAATTATGACATCACGATCCATGCAATGCAGTATGCAATGCAAAATTATGACATCACAATCCATGCAATGCAGTATGCAATGCAAAATTATGACATCACAATCCATGCAATGCAGTATGCAATGCAAAATTATGACATCATAATTCATGCAAAGCATCATTTAATGCAAAATTATGACATCACAATCCACGCAATGCAGTATGCAATGCAAAATTATGACATCATAATCTACGCAATGCAGTATGCAATGCAAAATTATGACATCATAATCCATGCAAAGCATAATTTAATGCAAAATTATGACATCACAATCCATGCAATGCAGTATGCAAAGCAAAATTATGACATCACAATCCATGCAAAGCATCATTTAATGCAAAATTATGACATCACAATCCATGCAATGCAGTATGCAATGCAAAATTATGACATCACAATCCATGCAAAGCATCATTTAATGCAAAATTATGACATCACAATCCATGCAATGCAGTATGCAATGCAAAATTATGACATCACAATCCATGCAATGCAGTATGCAATGCAAAATTATGACATCATAATCCATGCAAAGCATAATTTAATGCAAAATTATGACATCACAATCCATGCAATGCAGTATGCAAAGCAAAATTATGACTTTATAATTCATGCAAAGCATCATTTAATGCAAAATTATGACATCACAATCCATGCAATGCAGTATGCAATGCAAAATTATGACATCACAATCCATGCAAAGCATCATTTAATGCAAAATTATGACATCACGATCCATGCAATGCAGTATGCAATGCAAAATTATGACATCACAATCCATGCAATGCAGTATGCAATGCAAAATTATGACATCACAATCCATGCAATGCAGTATGCAATGCAAAATTATGACATCATAATTCATGCAAAGCATCATTTAATGCAAAATTATGACATCACAATCCACGCAATGCAGTATGCAATGCAAAATTATGACATCACAATCCATGCAAAGCATCATTTAATGCAAAATTATGACATCACGATCCATGCAATGCAGTATGCAATGCAAAATTATAACATCATAATCCATGCAAAGCATCATTTAATGCAAAATTATGACATCACATTCCATGCAATGCAGTATGCAATGCAAAATTATGACATCACAATCCATGCAAAGCATCATTTAATGCAAAATTATGACATCACAATCCATGCAATGCAGTATGCAATGCAAAATTATGACATCACAATCCATGCAATGCTGTATGCAATGCAAAATTATGACATCATAATTCATTCAAAGCATCATTTAATGCAAAATGATGACAGCACAATCCATGCAATGCAGTATGCAAAGCAAAATTATGACATCACAATCCATGCAAAGCATCATTTAATGCAAAACTATGACATCACGATCCATACAATGCAGTATGCAATGCAAAATTATGATATCACAATCCATGCAAAGCATCATTTAATGCAAAATGATGACATCACAATCCAAGCAATGCAGTATGCAATGCAAAATTATGACATTATAATTCATGCAAATCATCATTTAATGCAAAATTATGACATCACAATCCATGCAATGCAGTATGCAATGCAAAATTATGACATCACAATCCATGCAAAGCATCATTTAATGCAAAATTATGACATCACGATCCATGCAATGCAGTATGCAATGCAAAATTATGACATCACAATCCATGCAATGCAGTATGCAATGCAAAATTATGACATCACAATCCATGCAATGCAGTATGCAATGCAAAATTATGACATCATAATTCATGCAAAGCATCATTTAATGCAAACTTATGACATCACAATCCACGCAATGCAGTATGCAATGCAAAATTATGACATCATAATCTACGCAATGCAGTATGCAATGCAAAATTATGACATCATAATCCATGCAAAGCATAATTTAATGCAAAATTATGACATCACAATCCATGCAATGCAGTATGCAAAGCAAAATTATGACATCACAATCCATGCAAAGCATCATTTAATGCAAAATTATGACATCACAATCCATGCAATGCAGTATGCAATGCAAAATTATGACATCACAATCCATGCAAAGCATCATTTAATGCAAAATTATGACATCACAATCCATGCAATGCAGTATGCAATGCAAAATTATGACATCACAATCCATGCAATGCAGTATGCAATGCAAAATTATGACATCACAATCCGTGCAATGCAGTATGCAATGCAAAATTATGACATCATAATCCATGCAAAGCATCATTTAATGCAAATTTATGACATCACATTCTATGCAATGCAGTATGCAATGCAAAATTGTGACATCACAATTCATGCAAAGCATCATTTAATGCAAAATTATGACATCACAATCCATGCAATGCAGTATGCAATGCAAAATTATGACATCACAATCCATGCAAAGCATCATTTAATGCAAAATTATGACATCACAATCCATGCAATGCAGTATGCAATGCAAAATTATGACATCACAATCCATGCAATGCAGTATGCAATGCAAAATTATGACATCATAATCCATGCAAAGCATCATTTAATGCAAAATTATGACATCACGATCCATGCAATGCAGTATGCAATGCAAAATTATAACACCACAATCCATGCAAAGCATCATGTAATACAAAATTATGACATCACAATCCATGCAATGAAGTATGCAATGCAAAATGATGACATCACAATCCAAGCAATGCAACATTTAATGCAAAATTATGACATCACACTCCATGCAATGCAGTATGCAATGCAAAATTATGACATCACAATCCATGCAAAGCATCATTTAATGCAAAATTATGACATCACATTCCATGCAATGCAGTATGCAATGCAAAATTATGACATCACAATCCATGCAATGCAGTATGCAATGCAAAATTATGACATGATAATTCATGCAAAGCATCATTTAATGCAAATTATGACATCACAATCCATGCAATGCAGTATGCAAAGCAAAATTATGACATCACAATCCATGCAAAGCATCATTTAATGCAAAATTATGACATCACGATCCATGCAATGCAGTATGCAATGCAAAATTCTGCATCACAATCCATGCAATGCAGTATGCAATGCAAAATTATGACATCACAATCCATGCAATGCAGTATGCAATGCAAAATTATGACATCATAATTCATGCAAAGCATCATTTAATGCAAAATTATGACATCACAATCCACGCAATGCAGTATGTAATGCAAAATTATGACATCATATTCTACGCAATGCAGTATGCAATGCAAAATTATGACATCATAATCCATGCAAAGCATCATTTAATGCAAAATTATGACATCACAATCCATGCAATGCAGTATGCAATGCAAAATTTTGACACCACAATCCATGCAAAGCATCATTTAATACAAAATTATGACATCACAATCCATGCAATGCAGTATGCAATGCAAAATTATGACATCACAATCCATGCAAAGCATCATTTAATGCAAAAATATGACATCACAATCCATGCAAAGCACCATTTAATGCAAAATTATGACATCACAATCCAAGCAATGCAACATTTACTGCAAAATATGACATCACAATCCATGCAATGCAGTATGCAATGCAAAATTTTGACACCACAATCCATGCAAAGCATCATTTAATGCAAAATTATGACATCACAATCCATGCAATGCAGTATGCAATGCAAAAATTATGACATCACAATCCATGCAAAGCATCATTTAATGCAAAAATATGACATCACAATCCATGCAAAGCATCATTTAATGCAAAATTATGACATCACAATCCAAGCAATGCAACATTTACTGCAAAATATGACATCACAATCCATGCAATGCAGTATGCAATGCACAATTATGACATCACAATCCATGCAATGCAGTATGCAATGCAAAATTATGACATCATAATCCATGCAAAGCTTCATTTAATGCAAAATTATGACATCACAATCCATGCAATGCAGTATGCAATGCAAAATTATGACATCACAATCCATGCAATGCAGTACGCAATGCAAAATTATGACATCATAATCCATGCAAAGCATCATTTAATGCAAAATTATGACATCACGATCCATGCAATGCAGTATGCAATGCAAAATTATGACACCACAATCCATGCAAAGCATCATTTAATACAAAATTATGACATCACAATCCATGCAATGCAGTATGCAATGCAAAATGATGACATCACATTCCAAGCAATGCAACATTTAATGCAAAATTATGACATCACGATCCATGCAATGCAGTATGCAATGCAAAATTATGACACCACAATCCATGCAAAGCATCATTTAATACAAAATTATGACATCACAATCCATGCAATGCAGTATGCAATGCAAAATGATGACATCACAATCCAAGCAATGCAACATTTAATGCAAAATTATGACATCACGATCCATGCAATGCAGTATGCAATGCAAAATTATGACATCATAATCCATGCAAAGCATCATTTAATGCAAAATTATGACATCACAATCCATGCAATGCAGTATGCAATGCAAAATTATGACATCATAATCCATGCAAAGCATCATTTAATGCAAAATTATGACATCACAGTCCATGCAATGCAGTATGCAAAGCAAAATTATGACATCACAATCCATGCAAAGCATCATTTAATGCAAAATTATGACATCACAGTCCATGCAATGCAGTATGCAAAGCAAAATTATGACATCACAATCCATGCAAAGCATCATTTAATGCAAAATTATGACATCACGATCCATGCAATGCAGTATGCAATGCAAAATTATGACATCACAATCCATGCAAAGCATCATTTAATGCAAAATTATGACATCACGATCCATGCAATGCAGTATGCAAAGCAAAATTATGACATCACAATCCATGCAAAGCATCATTTAATGCAAAATTATGACATCACGATCCATGCAATGCAGTATGCAATGCAAAATTATAACATCATAATCCATGCAAAGCATCATTTAATGCAAAATTATGACATCACATTCCATGCAATGCAGTATGCAATGCAAAATTATGACATCACAATCCATGCAATGCAGTATGCAAAGCAAAATTATGACTTTATAATTCATGCAAAGCATCATTTAATGCAAAATTATGACATCACAATCCATGCAATGCAGTATGCAATGCAAAATTATGACATCACAATCCATGCAAAGCATCATTTAATGCAAAATTATGACATCACGATCCATGCAATGCAGTATGCAATGCAAAATTATGACATCACAATCCATGCAATGCAGTATGCAATGCAAAATTATGACATCACAATCCATGCAATGCAGTATGCAATGCAAAATTATGACATCATAATTCATGCAAAGCATCATTTAATGCAAAATTATGACATCACGATCCATGCAATGCAGTATGCAATGCAAAATTATAACATCATAATCCATGCAAAGCATCATTTAATGCAAAATTATGACATCACATTCCATGCAATGCAGTATGCAATGCAAAATTATGACATCACAATCCATGCAAAGCATCATTTAATGCAAAATTATGACATCACAATCCATGCAATGCAGTATGCAATGCAAAATTATGACATCACAATCCATGCAATGCTGTATGCAATGCAAAATTATGACATCATAATTCATTCAAAGCATCATTTAATGCAAAATGATGACAGCACAATCCATGCAATGCAGTATGCAAAGCAAAATTATGACATCACAATCCATGCAAAGCATCATTTAATGCAAAACTATGACATCACGATCCATACAATGCAGTATGCAATGCAAAATTATGACATCACAATCCAAGCAATGCAACATTTACTGCAAAATATGACATCACAATCCATGCAATGCAGTATGCAATGCAAAATTCTGCATCACAATCCATGCAATGCAGTATGCAATGCAAAATTATGACATCACAATCCATGCAATGCAGTATGCAATGCAAAATTTTGACACCACAATCCATGCAAAGCATCATTTAATACAAAATTATGACATCACAATCCATGCAATGCAGTATGCAATGCAAAATTATGACATCACAATCCATGCAAAGCATCATTTAATGCAAAAATATGACATCACAATCCATGCAAAGCACCATTTAATGCAAAATTATGACATCACAATCCAAGCAATGCAACATTTACTGCAAAATATGACATCACAATCCATGCAATGCAGTATGCAATGCAAAATTTTGACACCACAATCCATGCAAAGCATCATTTAATGCAAAATTATGACATCACAATCCATGCAATGCAGTATGCAATGCAAAAATTATGACATCACAATCCATGCAAAGCATCATTTAATGCAAAAATATGACATCACAATCCATGCAAAGCATCATTTAATGCAAAATTATGACATCACAATCCAAGCAATGCAACATTTACTGCAAAATATGACATCACAATCCATGCAATGCAGTATGCAATGCACAATTATGACATCACAATCCATGCAATGCAGTATGCAATGCAAAATTATGACATCATAATCCATGCAAAGCTTCATTTAATGCAAAATTATGACATCACAATCCATGCAATGCAGTATGCAATGCAAAATTATGACATCACAATCCATGCAATGCAGTACGCAATGCAAAATTATGACATCATAATCCATGCAAAGCATCATTTAATGCAAAATTATGACATCACGATCCATGCAATGCAGTATGCAATGCAAAATTATGACACCACAATCCATGCAAAGCATCATTTAATACAAAATTATGACATCACAATCCATGCAATGCAGTATGCAATGCAAAATGATGACATCACATTCCAAGCAATGCAACATTTAATGCAAAATTATGACATCACGATCCATGCAATGCAGTATGCAATGCAAAATTATGACACCACAATCCATGCAAAGCATCATTTAATACAAAATTATGACATGACAATCCATGCAATGCAGTATGCAATGCAAAATGATGACATCACAATCCAAGCAATGCAACATTTAATGCAAAATTATGACATCACGATCCATGCAATGCAGTATGCAATGCAAAATTATGACATCATAATCCATGCAAAGCATCATTTAATGCAAAATTATGACATCACAATCCATGCAATGCAGTATGCAATGCAAAATTATGACATCATAATCCATGCAAAGCATCATTTAATGCAAAATTATGACATCACAGTCCATGCAATGCAGTATGCAAAGCAAAATTATGACATCACAATCCATGCAAAGCATCATTTAATGCAAAATTATGACATCACAGTCCATGCAATGCAGTATGCAAAGCAAAATTATGACATCACAATCCATGCAAAGCATCATTTAATGCAAAATTATGACATCACGATCCATGCAATGCAGTATGCAATGCAAAATTATGACATCACAATCCATGCAAAGCATCATTTAATGCAAAATTATGACATCACGATCCATGCAATGCAGTATGCAATGTAAAATTATGACATCATAATCCATGCAAAGCATCATTTAATGCAAAATTATGACATCACAGTCCATGCAATGCAGTATGCAAAGCAAAATTATGACATCACAATCCATGCAAAGCATCATTTAATGCAAAATTATGACATCACGATCCATGCAATGCAGTATGCAATGCAAAATTATGACATCACAATCCATGCAAAGCATCATTTAATGCAAAATTATGACATCACGATCCATGCAATGCAGTATGCAAAGCAAAATTATGACATCACAATCCATGCAAAGCATCATTTAATGCAAAATTATGACATCACAATCCATGCAATGCAGTATGCAATGCAAAATTATGACATCATAATCCATGCAAAGCATCATTTAATGCAAAATTATGACATCACAGTCCATGCAATGCAGTATGCAAAGCAAAATTATGACATCACAATCCATGCAAAGCATCATTTAATGCAAAATTATGACATCACGATCCATGCAATGCAGTATGCAATGCAAAATTATGACATCACAATCCATGCAAAGCATCATTTAATGCAAAATTATGACATCACGATCCATGCAATGCAGTATGCAATGCAAAATTATGACATCACAATCCATGCAAAGCATCATTTAATGCAAAATTATGACATCACGATCCATGCAATGCAGTATGCAATGCAAAATTATGACATCATAATCCATGCAAAGCATCATTTAATGCAAAATTATGACATGACAGTCCATGCAATGCAGTATGCAAAGCAAAATTATGACATCACAATCCATGCAAAGCATCATTTAATACAAAATTATGACATCACAATCCATGCAATGCAGTATGCAATGCAAAATGATGACATCACATTCCAAGCAATGCAACATTTAATGCAAAATTATGACATCACGATCCATGCAATGCAGTATGCAATGCAAAATTATGACACCACAATCCATGCAAAGCATCATTTAATACAAAATTATGACATCACAATCCATGCAATGCAGTATGCAATGCAAAATGATGACATCACAATCCAAGCAATGCAACATTTAATGCAAAATTATGACATCACGATCCATGCAATGCAGTATGCAATGCAAAATTATGACATCATAATCCATGCAAAGCATCATTTAATGCAAAATTATGACATCACAATCCATGCAATGCAGTATGCAATGCAAAATTATGACATCATAATCCATGCAAAGCATCATTTAATGCAAAATTATGACATCACAGTCCATGCAATGCAGTATGCAAAGCAAAATTATGACATCACAATCCATGCAAAGCATCATTTAATGCAAAATTATGACATCACGATCCATGCAATGCAGTATGCAATGCAAAATTATGACATCACAATCCATGCAAAGCATCATTTAATGCAAAATTATGACATCACGATCCATGCAATGCAGTATGCAATGCAAAATTATGACATCATAATCCATGCAAAGCATCATTTAATGCAAAATGATGACATCACAGTCCATGCAATGCAGTATGCAAAGCAAAATTATGACATCACAATCCATGCAAAGCATCATTTAATGCAAAATTATGACATCACGATCCATGCAATGCAGTATGCAATGCAAAATTATGACATCACAATCCATGCAAAGCATCATTTAATGCAAAATTATGACATCACGATCCATGCAATGCAGTATGCAATGCAAAATTATGACATCATAATCCATGCAAAGCATCATTTAATGCAAAATTATTACATCACAGTCCATGCAATGCAGTATGCAAAGCAAAATTATGACATCACAATCCATGCAAAGCATCATTTAATGCAAAATTATGACATCACAGTCCATGCAATGCAGTATGCAAAGCAAAATTATGACATCACAATCCATGCAAAGCATCATTTAATGCAAAATTATGACATCACAATCCATGCAATGCAGTATGCAATGCAAAATTATGACATCACAATCCATGCAAAGCATCATTTAATGCAAAATTATGACATCACGATCCATGCAATGCAGTATGCAATGCAAAATTATGACATCACAATCCATGCAAAGCATCATTTAATGCAAAATTATGACATCACGATCCATGCAATGCAGTATGCAATGCAAAATTATGACATCCCAATCCATGCAAAGCATCATTTAATGCAAAATTATGACATCACGATCCATGCAATGCAGTATGCAATGCAAAATTATGACATCACAATCCATGCAAAGCATCATTTAATGCAAAATTATGACATCACGATCCATGCAATGCAGTATGCAATGCAAAATCATGACATCATAATCCATGCAAAGCATCATTTAATGCAAAATTATGACATGACAGTCCATGCAATGCAGTATGCAAAGCAAAATTATGACATCACAATCCATGCAAAGCATCATTTAATACAAAATTATGACATCACAATCCATGCAATGCAGTATGCAATGCAAAATGATGACATCACATTCCAAGCAATGCAACATTTAATGCAAAATTATGACATCACGATCCATGCAATGCAGTATGCAATGCAAAATTATGACACCACAATCCATGCAAAGCATCATTTAATACAAAATTATGACATCACAATCCATGCAATGCAGTATGCAATGCAAAATGATGACATCACAATCCAAGCAATGCAACATTTAATGCAAAATTATGACATCACGATCCATGCAATGCAGTATGCAATGCAAAATTATGACATCATAATCCATGCAAAGCATCATTTAATGCAAAATTATGACATCACAATCCATGCAATGCAGTATGCAATGCAAAATTATGACATAATAATCCATGCAAAGCATCATTTAATGCAAAATTATGACATCACAGTCCATGCAATGCAGTATGCAAAGCAAAATTATGACATCACAATCCATGCAAAGCATCATTTAATGCAAAATTATGACATCACGATCCATGCAATGCAGTATGCAATGCAAAATTATGACATCACAATCCATGCAAAGCATCATTTAATGCAAAATTATGACATCACGATCCATGCAATGCAGTATGCAATGCAAAATTATGACATCACAATCCATGCAAAGCATCATTTAATGCAAAATTATGACATCACGATCCATGCAATGCAGTATGCAATGCAAAATTATGACATCACAATCCATGCAAAGCATCATTTAATGCAAAATTATGACCATCACGATCCATGCAATGCAGTATGCAATGCAAAATTATGACATCATAATCCATGCAAAGCATCATTTAATGCAAAATTATGACATGACAGTCCATGCAATGCAGTATGCAAAGCAAAATTATGACATCACAATCCATGCAAAGCATCATTTAATACAAAATTATGACATCACAATCCATGCAATGCAGTATGCAATGCAAAATGATGACATCACAATCCAAGCAATGCAACATTTAATGCAAAATTATGACATCACGATCCATGCAATGCAGTATGCAATGCAAAATTATGACATCATAATCCATGCAAAGCATCATTTAATGCACAATTATGACATCACAATCCATGCAATGCAGTATGCAATGCAAAATGATGACATCACAATCCAAGCAATGCAACATTTAATGCAAAATTATGACATCACACTCCATGCAATGCAGTATGCAATGCAAAATTATGACATCACAATCCATGCAAAGCATCATTTAATGCAAAATTATGACATCACGATTCATGCAATGCAGTATGCAATGCAAAATTATGACATCACAATCCATGCAATGCAGTATGCAATGCAAAATTATGACATTATAATTCATGCAAAGCATCATTTAATGCAAAATTATGACATCACGATCCATACAATGCAGTATGCAATGCAAAATTATGATATCACAATCCATGCAATGCAGTGTGCAATGCAAAATTATGACATCACAATCCATGCAATGCAGTATGCAATGCAAAATTATGACATCACAATCCATGCAATGCAGTATGCAATGCAAAATTATGACATCATAATTCATGCAAAGCATCATTTAATGCAAAATTATGACATCACAATCCACGCAATGCAGTATGCAATGCAAAATTATGACATCATAATCTACGCAATGCAGTATGCAATGCAAAATTATGACATCATAATCCATGCAAAGCATCATTTAATGCAAAATTATGACATCACAATCCATGCAATGCAGTATGCAATGCAAAATTATGACATCACAATCCATGCAATGAAGTATGCAATGCAAAATTATGACATCACAATCCATTCAATGCAGTATGCAATGCAAAATTATGACATCATAATCCATGCAAAGCATAATTTAATGCAAAATTATGACATCACAATCCATGCAATGCAGGATGCAAAGCAAAATTATGACATCACAATACATGCAAAGCATCATTTAATGCAAAATTATGACATCACAATCCATGCAATTCAGTATGCAGTGCAAAATTATGACATCACAATCCATGCAAAGCATCATTTAATGCAAAAATATGACATCACAATCCATGCAAAGCATCATTTAATGCAAAATTATGACATCACAATCCAAGCAATGCAGTATGCAATGCAAAATTATGACATCATAATCCATGCAAAGCATCATTTAATGCAAAATTATGACATCACGATCCATGCAATGCAGTATGCAATGCAAAATTATGACAACACAATCCATGCAAAGCATCATTTAATGCAAAATTATGACATCACAGTCCATGCAATGCAGTATGCAAAGCAAAATTATGACATCACAATCCATGCAAAGCATCATTTAATGCAAAATTATGACATCACGATCCATGCAATGCAGTATGCAATGCAAAATTATGACATCACAATCCATGCAAAGCATCATTTAATGCAAAATTATGACATCACGATCCATGCAATGCCGTATGCAATGCAAAATTATGACATCACAATCCATGCAAAGCATCATTTAATGCAAAATTATGACATCACGATCCATGCAATGCAGTATGCAATGCAAAATTATGACATCATAATCCATGCAAAGCATCATTTAATGCAAAATTATGACATGACAGTCCATGCAATGCAGTATGCAAAGCAAAATTATGACATCATAATCCATGCAAAGCATATTTTAATGCAAAATTATGATATCACAATCCATGCAATGCAGTGTGCAATGCAAAATTATGACATCACAATCCATGCAATGCAGTATGCAATGCAAAATTATGACATCATAATCCATGCAAAGCATCATTTAATGCTAAAGTATGACATCACAATCCATGCAATGCAGTATGCAATGTAAAATTATGACATCGTAATCCATGCAAAGCATCATTTAATGCAAAATTATGACATCACGATCCATGCAATGCAGTATGCAATGCAAAATGATGACATCACAATCCAAGCAATGCAACATTTAATGCAAAATTATGACATCACACTCCATGCAATGCAGTATGCAATGCAAAATTATGACATCACAATCCATGCAAAGCATCATTTAATGCAAAATTATGACATCACGATTCATGCAATGCAGTATGCAATGCAAAATTATGACATCACAATCCATGCAATGCAGTATGCAATGCAAAATTATGACATTATAATTCATGCAAAGCATCATTTAATGCAAAATGATGACATCACAATCCATGCAATGCAGTATGCAATGCAAAATTATGATATCACAATCCATGCAATGCAGTGTGCAATGCAAAATTATGACATCACAATCCATGCAATGCAGTATGCAATGCAAAATTATGACATCACAATCCATGCAATGCAGTATGCAATGCAAAATTATGACATCATAATTCATGCAAAGCATCATTTAATGCAAAATTATGACATCACAATCCACGCAATGCAGTATGCAATGCAAAATTATGACATCATAATCTACGCAATGCAGTATGCAATGCAAAATTATGACATCATAATCCATGCAAAGCATCATTTAATGCAAAATTATGACATCACAATCCATGCAATGCAGTATGCAATGCAAAATTAAGACATCACAATCCATGCAATGAAGTATGCAATGCAAAATTATGACATCACAATCCATTCAATGCAGTATGCAATGCAAAATTATGACATCATAATCCATGCAAAGCATAATTTAATGCAAAATTATGACATCACAATCCATGCAATGCAGGATGCAAAGCAAAATTATGACATCACAATACATGCAAAGCATCATTTAATGCAAAATTATGACATCACAATCCATGCAATTCAGTATGCAGTGCAAAATTATGACATCACAATCCATGCAAAGCATCATTTAATGCAAAAATATGACATCACAATCCATGCAAAGCATCATTTAATGCAAAATTATGACATCACAATCCAAGCAATGCAGTATGCAATGCAAAATTATGACATCATAATCCATGCAAAGCATCATTTAATGCAAAATTATGACATCACGATCCATGCAATGCAGTATGCAATGCAAAATTATGACATCACAATCCATGCAAAGCATCATTTAATGCAAAATTATGACATCACGATCCATGCAATGCAGTATGCAATGCAAAATTATGACATCATAATCCATGCAAAGCATCATTTAATGCAAAATTATGACATGACAGTCCATGCAATGCAGTATGCAAAGCAAAATTATGACATCACAATCCATGCAAAGCATACTTTAATGCAAAATTATGACATCACGATCCATGCAATGCAGTATGCAATGCAAAATTATGACATCACAATCCATGCAATGCAGTATGCAATGCAAAATTATGACATCATAATCCATGCAAAGCATCATTTAATGCAAAATTACGACATCACAATCCATGCAATGCAGTATGCAATGCAAAATTATGACATCACAATCCATGCAATGCAGTATGCAATGCAAAATTATGACATCGTAATCCATGCAAAGCATCATTTAATGCAAAATTATGACATCACAGTCCATGCAATGCAGTATGCAAAGCAAAATTATGACATCACAATCCATGCAAAGCATCATTTAATGCAAAATTATGACATCACGATCCATGCAATGCAGTATGCAATGCAAAATTATGACATCACAATCCATGCAAAGCATCATTTAATGCAAAATTCTGACATCACGATCCATGCAATGCAGTATGCAATGCAAAATTATGACATCACAATCCATGCAAAGCATCATTTAATGCAAAATTATGACATCACGATCCATGCAATGCAGTATGCAATGCAAAATTATGACATCATAATCCATGCAAAGCATCATTTAATGCAAAATTATGACATGACAGTCCATGCAATGCAGTATGCAAAGCAAAATTATGACATCACAATCCATGCAAAGCATAATTTAATGCAAATTATGACATCACGATCCATGCAATGCAGTATGCAATGCAAAATTATGACATCACAATCCATGCAAAGCATCATTTAATGCAAAATTATGACATCACGATCCATGCAATGCAGTATGCAATGCAAAATTATGACATCATAATCCATGCAAAGCATCATTTAATGCAAAATTATGACATCACATTCCATGCAATGCAGTATGCAATGCAAAATTATGACATCATAATTCATTCAAAGCATCATTTAATGCAAAATGATGACATCACAATCCACGCAATGCAGTATCCAATGCAAAATGATGACATCATAATCCATGCAAAGCATATTTTAATGCAAAATTATGATATCACAATCCATGAAATGCAGTATGCAATGCAAAATTATGACATCACAATCCATGCAATGCAGTATGCAATGCAAAATTATGACATCATAATCCATGCAAAGCATCATTTAATGCAAAATTACGACATCACAATCCATGCAATGCAGTATGCAATGCAAAATTATGACATCACAATCCATGCAATGCAGTATGCAATGCAAAATTATGACATCGTAATCCATGCAAAGCATCATTTAATGCAAAATTATGACATCACGATCCATGCAATGCAGTATGCAATGCAAAATGATGACATCACAATCCAAGCAATGCAACATTTAATGCAAAATTATGACATCACACTCCATGCAATGCAGTATGCAATGCAAAATTATGACATCACAATCCATGCAAAGCATCATTTAATGCAAAATTATGACATCACGATTCATGCAATGCAGTATGCAATGCAAAATTATGACATCACAATCCATGCAATGCAGTATGCAATGCAAAATTATGACATTATAATTCATGCAAAGCATCATTTAATGCAAAATTATGACATCACAATCCATGCAATGCAGTATGCAAAGCAAAATTATGACATCACAATCCATGCAAAGCATCATTTAATGCAAAATTATGACATCACGATCCATACAATGCAGTATGCAATGCAAAATTATGATATCACAATCCATGCAAAGCATCATTTAATGCTAAAATATGACATCACAATCCATGCAAAGCATCATTTAATGCAAAATTATGACATCACAATCCATGCAATGCAGTATGCAATGCAAAATTATGACATTATAATTCATGCAAAGCATCATTTAATGCAAAATTATGACATCACAGTCCATGCAATGCAGTATGCAAAGCAAAATTATGACATCACAATCCATGCAAAGCATCATTTAATGCAAAATTATGACATCACGATCCATGCAATGCAGTATGCAATGCAAAATTATGACATCACAATCCATGCAAAGCATCATTTAATGCAAAATTATGACATCACGATCCATGCAATGCAGTATGCAAAGCAAAATTATGACATCACAATCCATGCAAAGCATCATTTAATGCAAAATTATGACATCACAATCCATGCAATGCAGTATGCAATGCAAAATTATGACATCATAATCCATGCAAAGCATCATTTAATGCAAAATTATGACATCACAGTCCATGCAATGCAGTATGCAAAACAAAATTATGACATCACAATCCATGCAAAGCATCATTTAATGCAAAATTATGACATCACGATCCATGCAATGCAGTATGCAATGCAAAATTATGACATCACAATCCATGCAAAGCATCATTTAATGCAAAATTATGACATCACGATCCATGCAATGCAGTATGCAATGCAAAATTATGACATCACAATCCATGCAAAGCATCATTTAATGCAAAATTATGACATCACGATCCATGCAATGCAGTATGCAATGCAAAATTATGACATCATAATCCATGCAAAGCATCATTTAATGCAAAATTATGACATGACAGTCCATGCAATGCAGTATGCAAAGCAAAATTATGACATCACAATCCATGCAAAGCATCATTTAATACAAAATTATGACATCACAATCCATGCAATGCAGTATGCAATGCAAAATGATGACATCACATTCCAAGCAATGCAACATTTAATGCAAAATTATGACATCACGATCCATGCAATGCAGTATGCAATGCAAAATTATGACACCACAATCCATGCAAAGCATCATTTAATACAAAATTATGACATCACAATCCATGCAATGCAGTATGCAATGCAAAATGATGACATCACAATCCAAGCAATGCAACATTTAATGCAAAATTATGACATCACGATCCATGCAATGCAGTATGCAATGCAAAATTATGACATCATAATCCATGCAAAGCATCATTTAATGCAAAATTATGACATCACAATCCATGCAATGCAGTATGCAATGCAAAATTATGACATCATAATCCATGCAAAGCATCATTTAATGCAAAATTATGACATCACAGTCCATGCAATGCAGTATGCAAAGCAAAATTATGACATCACAATCCATGCAAAGCATCATTTAATGCAAAATTATGACATCACGATCCATGCAATGCAGTATGCAATGCAAAATTATGACATCACAATCCATGCAAAGCATCATTTAATGCAAAATTATGACATCACGATCCATGCAATGCAGTATGCAATGCAAAATTATGACATCATAATCCATGCAAAGCATCATTTAATGCAAAATGATGACATCACAGTCCATGCAATGCAGTATGCAAAGCAAAATTATGACATCACAATCCATGCAAAGCATCATTTAATGCAAAATTATGACATCACGATCCATGCAATGCAGTATGCAATGCAAAATTATGACATCACAATCCATGCAAAGCATCATTTAATGCAAAATTATGACATCACGATCCATGCAATGCAGTATGCAATGCAAAATTATGACATCATAATCCATGCAAAGCATCATTTAATGCAAAATTATGACATCACAGTCCATGCAATGCAGTATGCAAAGCAAAATTATGACATCACAATCCATGCAAAGCATCATTTAATGCAAAATTATGACATCACAGTCCATGCAATGCAGTATGCAAAGCAAAATTATGACATCACAATCCATGCAAAGCATCATTTAATGCAAAATTATGACATCACAATCCATGCAATGCAGTATGCAATGCAAAATTATGACATCACAATCCATGCAAAGCATCATTTAATGCAAAATTATGACATCACGATCCATGCAATGCAGTATGCAATGCAAAATTATGACATCACAATCCATGCAAAGCATCATTTAATGCAAAATTATGACATCACGATCCATGCAATGCAGTATGCAATGCAAAATTATGACATCCCAATCCATGCAAAGCATCATTTAATGCAAAATTATGACATCACGATCCATGCAATGCAGTATGCAATGCAAAATTATGACATCACAATCCATGCAAAGCATCATTTAATGCAAAATTATGACATCACGATCCATGCAATGCAGTATGCAATGCAAAATCATGACATCATAATCCATGCAAAGCATCATTTAATGCAAAATTATGACATGACAGTCCATGCAATGCAGTATGCAAAGCAAAATTATGACATCACAATCCATGCAAAGCATCATTTAATACAAAATTATGACATCACAATCCATGCAATGCAGTATGCAATGCAAAATGATGACATCACATTCCAAGCAATGCAACATTTAATGCAAAATTATGACATCACGATCCATGCAATGCAGTATGCAATGCAAAATTATGACACCACAATCCATGCAAAGCATCATTTAATACAAAATTATGACATCACAATCCATGCAATGCAGTATGCAATGCAAAATGATGACATCACAATCCAAGCAATGCAACATTTAATGCAAAATTATGACATCACGATCCATGCAATGCAGTATGCAATGCAAAATTATGACATCATAATCCATGCAAAGCATCATTTAATGCAAAATTATGACATCACAATCCATGCAATGCAGTATGCAATGCAAAATTATGACATAATAATCCATGCAAAGCATCATTTAATGCAAAATTATGACATCACAGTCCATGCAATGCAGTATGCAAAGCAAAATTATGACATCACAATCCATGCAAAGCATCATTTAATGCAAAATTATGACATCACGATCCATGCAATGCAGTATGCAATGCAAAATTATGACATCACAATCCATGCAAAGCATCATTTAATGCAAAATTATGACATCACGATCCATGCAATGCAGTATGCAATGCAAAATTATGACATCACAATCCATGCAAAGCATCATTTAATGCAAAATTATGACATCACGATCCATGCAATGCAGTATGCAATGCAAAATTATGACATCACAATCCATGCAAAGCATCATTTAATGCAAAATTATGACATCACGATCCATGCAATGCAGTATGCAATGCAAAATTATGACATCATAATCCATGCAAAGCATCATTTAATGCAAAATTATGACATGACAGTCCATGCAATGCAGTATGCAAAGCAAAATTATGACATCACAATCCATGCAAAGCATCATTTAATACAAAATTATGACATCACAATCCATGCAATGCAGTATGCAATGCAAAATGATGACATCACAATCCAAGCAATGCAACATTTAATGCAAAATTATGACATCACGATCCATGCAATGCAGTATGCAATGCAAAATTGTGACATCATAATCCATGCAAAGCATCATTTAATGCACAATTATGACATCACAATCCATGCAATGCAGTATGCAATGCAAAATGATGACATCACAATCCAAGCAATGCAACATTTAATGCAAAATTATGACATCACACTCCATGCAATGCAGTATGCAATGCAAAATTATGACATCACAATCCATGCAAAGCATCATTTAATGCAAAATTATGACATCACGATTCATGCAATGCAGTATGCAATGCAAAATTATGACATCACAATCCATGCAATGCAGTATGCAATGCAAAATTATGACATTATAATTCATGCAAAGCATCATTTAATGCAAAATTATGACATCACGATCCATACAATGCAGTATGCAATGCAAAATTATGACATCACAATCCATGCAAAGCATCATTTAATGCAAAATTATGACATCACGATTCATGCAATGCAGTATGCAATGCAAAATTATGACATCACAATCCATGCAATGCAGTATGCAATGCAAAATTATGACATTATAATTCATGCAAAGCATCATTTAATGCAAAATTATGACATCACAATCCATGCAATGCAGTATGCAATGCAAAATTATGATATCACAATCCATGCAATGCAGTGTGCAATGCAAAATTATGACATCACAATCCATGCAATGCAGTATGCAATGCAAAATTATGACATCACAATCCATGCAATGCAGTATGCAATGCAAAATTATGACATCATAATTCATGCAAAGCATCATTTAATGCAAAATTATGACATCACAATCCACGCAATGCAGTATGCAATGCAAAATTATGACATCATAATCTACGCAATGCAGTATGCAATGCAAAATTATGACATCATAATCCATGCAAAGCATCATTTAATGCAAAATTATGACATCACAATCCATGCAATGCAGTATGCAATGCAAAATTATGACATCACAATCCATGCAATGAAGTATGCAATGCAAAATTATGACATCACAATCCATTCAATGCAGTATGCAATGCAAAATTATGACATCATAATCCATGCAAAGCATAATTTAATGCAAAATTATGACATCACAATCCATGCAATGCAGGATGCAAAGCAAAATTATGACATCACAATACATGCAAAGCATCATTTAATGCAAAATTATGACATCACAATCCATGCAATTCAGTATGCAGTGCAAAATTATGACATCACAATCCATGCAAAGCATCATTTAATGCAAAAATATGACATCACAATCCATGCAAAGCATCATTTAATGCAAAATTATGACATCACAATCCAAGCAATGCAGTATGCAATGCAAAATTATGACATCATAATCCATGCAAAGCATCATTTAATGCAAAATTATGACATCACGATCCATGCAATGCAGTATGCAATGCAAAATTATGACATCACAATCCATGCAAAGCATCATTTAATGCAAAATTATGACATCACGATCCATGCAATGCAATATGCAATGCAAAATTATGACATCATAATCCATGCAAAGCATCATTTAATGCAAAATTATGACATGACAGTCCATGCAATGCAGTATGCAAAGCAAAATTATGACATCACAATCCATGCAAAGCATACTTTAATGCAAAATTATGACATCACGATCCATGCAATGCAGTATGCAATGCAAAATTATGACATCACAATCCATGCAATGCAGTATGCAATGCAAAATTATGACATCATAATCCATGCAAAGCATCATTTAATGCAAAATTACGACATCACAATCCATGCAATGCAGTATGCAATGCAAAATTATGACATCACAATCCATGCAATGCAGTATGCAATGCAAAATTATGACATCGTAATCCATGCAAAGCATCATTTAATGCAAAATTATGACATCACAGTCCATGCAATGCAGTATGCAAAGCAAAATTATGACATCACAATCCATGCAAAGCATCATTTAATGCAAAATTATGACATCACGATCCATGCAATGCAGTATGCAATGCAAAATTATGACATCACAATCCATGCAAAGCATCATTTAATGCAAAATTCTGACATCACGATCCATGCAATGCAGTATGCAATGCAAAATTATGACATCACAATCCATGCAAAGCATCATTTAATGCAAAATTATGACATCACGATCCATGCAATGCAGTATGCAATGCAAAATTATGACATCATAATCCATGCAAAGCATCATTTAATGCAAAATTATGACATGACAGTCCATGCAATGCAGTATGCAAAGCAAAATTATGACATCACAATCCATGCAAAGCATAATTTAATGCAAATTATGACATCACGATCCATGCAATGCAGTATGCAATGCAAAATTATGACATCACAATCCATGCAAAGCATCATTTAATGCAAAATTATGACATCACGATCCATGCAATGCAGTATGCAATGCAAAATTATGACATCATAATCCATGCAAAGCATCATTTAATGCAAAATTATGACATCACATTCCATGCAATGCAGTATGCAATGCAAAATTATGACATCATAATTCATTCAAAGCATCATTTAATGCAAAATGATGACATCACAATCCACGCAATGCAGTATCCAATGCAAAATGATGACATCATAATCCATGCAAAGCATATTTTAATGCAAAATTATGATATCACAATCCATGAAATGCAGTATGCAATGCAAAATTATGACATCACAATCCATGCAATGCAGTATGCAATGCAAAATTATGACATCATAATCCATGCAAAGCATCATTTAATGCAAAATTACGACATCACAATCCATGCAATGCAGTATGCAATGCAAAATTATGACATCACAATCCATGCAATGCAGTATGCAATGCAAAATTATGACATCGTAATCCATGCAAAGCATCATTTAATGCAAAATTATGACATCACGATCCATGCAATGCAGTATGCAATGCAAAATGATGACATCACAATCCAAGCAATGCAACATTTAATGCAAAATTATGACATCACACTCCATGCAATGCAGTATGCAATGCAAAATTATGACATCACAATCCATGCAAAGCATCATTTAATGCAAAATTATGACATCACGATTCATGCAATGCAGTATGCAATGCAAAATTATGACATCACAATCCATGCAATGCAGTATGCAATGCAAAATTATGACATTATAATTCATGCAAAGCATCATTTAATGCAAAATTATGACATCACAATCCATGCAATGCAGTATGCAAAGCAAAATTATGACATCACAATCCATGCAAAGCATCATTTAATGCAAAATTATGACATCACGATCCATACAATGCAGTATGCAATGCAAAATTATGATATCACAATCCATGCAAAGCATCATTTAATGCTAAAATATGACATCACAATCCATGCAAAGCATCATTTAATGCAAAATTATGACATCACAATCCATGCAATGCAGTATGCAATGCAAAATTATGACATTATAATTCATGCAAAGCATCATTTAATGCAAAATTATGACATCACAATCAATGCAATGCAGTATGCAATGCAAAATTATGATATCACAATCCATGCAATGCAGTGTGCAATGCAAAATTATGACATCACAATCCATGCAATGCAGTATGCAATGCAAAATTATGACATCACAATCCATGCAATGCAGTATGCAATGCAAAATTATGACATCATAATTCATGCAAAGCATCATTTAATGCAAAATTATGACATCACAATCCACGCAATGCAGTATGCAATGCACAATTATGACATCATAATCTACGCAATGCAGTATGCAATGCAAAATTATGACATCATAATCCATGCAAAGCATCATTTAATGCAAAATTATGACATCACAATCCATGCAATGCAGTATGCAATGCAAAATTATGACATCACAATCCATGCAATGAAGTATGCAATGCAAAATTATGACATCACAATCCATTCAATGCAGTATGCAATGCAAAATTATGACATCATAATCCATGCAAAGCATAATTTAATGCAAAATTATGACATCACAATCCATGCAATGCAGGATGCAAAGCAAAATTATGACATCACAATACATGCAAAGCATCATTTAATGCAAAATTATGACATCACAATCCATGCAATTCAGTATGCAGTGCAAAATTATGACATCACAATCCATGCAAAGCATCATTTAATGCAAAAATATGACATCACAATCCATGCAAAGCATCATTTAATGCAAAATTATGACATCACAATCCAAGCAATGCAGTATGCAAAGCAAAATTATGACATCACAATCCATGCAAAGCATCATTTAATGCAAAATTATGACATCACGATCCATGCAATGCAGTATGCAATGCAAAATTATGACATCATAATCCACGCAAAGCATCATTTAATGCAAAATTACGACATCACAATCCATGCAATGCAGTATGCAATGCAAAATTATGACATCACAATCCATGCAATGCAGTATGCAATGCAAAATTATGACATCGTAATCCATGCAAAGCATCATTTAATGCAAAATTATGACATCACAGTCCATGCAATGCAGTATGCAAAGCAAAATTATGACATCACAATCCATGCAAAGCATCATTTAATGCAAAATTATGACATCACGATCCATGCAATGCAGTATGCAATGCAAAATTATGACATCACAAGCCATGCAAAGCATCATTTAATGCAAAATTATGACATCACGATCCATGCAATGCAGTATGCAATGCAAAATTATGACATCACAATCCATGCAAAGCATCATTTAATGCAAAATTATGACATCACGATCCATGCAATGCAGTATGCAATGCAAAATTATGACATCATAATCCATGCAAAGCATCATTTAATGCAAAATTATGACATGACAGTCCATGCAATGCAGTATGCAAAGCAAAATTATGACATCACAATCCATGCAAAGCATAATTTAATGCAAAATTATGACATCACGATCCATGCAATGCAGTATGCAATGCAAAATTATGACATCACAATCCATGCAATGCAGTATGCAATGCAAAATTATGACATCATAATCCATGCAAAGCATCATTTAATGCAAAATTACGACATCACAATCCATGCAATGCAGTATGCAATGCAAAATTATGACATCACAATCCATGCAATGCAGTATGCAATGCAAAATTATGACATCGTAATCCATGCAAAGCATCATTTAATGCAAAATTATGACATCACAGTCCATGCAATGCAGTATGCAAAGCAAAATTATGACATCACAATCCATGCAAAGCATCATTTAATGCAAAATTATGACATCACGATCCATGCAATGCAGTATGCAATGCAAAATTATGATATCACAATCCATGCAAAGCATCATTTAATGCTAAAATATGACATCACAATCCATGCAAAGCATCATTTAATGCAAAATTATGACATCACAATCCATGCAATGCAGTATGCAATGCAAAATTATGACATCACAATCCATGCAATGAAGTATGCAATGCAAAATTATGACATCACAATCCATTCAATGCAGTATGCAATGCAAAATTATGACATCATAATCCATGCAAAGCATAATTTAATGCAAAATTATGACATCACAATCCATGCAATGCAGGATGCAAAGCAAAATTATGACATCACAATACATGCAAAGCATCATTTAATGCAAAATTATGACATCACAATCCATGCAATTCAGTATGCAGTGCAAAATTATGACATCACAATCCATGCAAAGCATCATTTAATGCAAAAATATGACATCACAATCCATGCAAAGCATCATTTAATGCAAAATTATGACATCACAATCCAAGCAATGCAGTATGCAAAGCAAAATTATGACATCACAATCCATGCAAAGCATCATTTAATGCAAAATTATGACATCACGATCCATGCAATGCAGTATGCAATGCAAAATTATGACATCATAATCCATGCAAAGCATCATTTAATGCAAAATTACGACATCACAATCCATGCAATGCAGTATGCAATGCAAAATTATGACATCACAATCCATGCAATGCAGTATGCAATGCAAAATTATGACATCGTAATCCATGCAAAGCATCATTTAATGCAAAATTATGACATCACAGTCCATGCAATGCAGTATGCAAAGCAAAATTATGACATCACAATCCATGCAAAGCATCATTTAATGCAAAATTATGACATCACGATCCATGCAATGCAGTATGCAATGCAAAATTATGACATCACAATCCATGCAAAGCATCATTTAATGCAAAATTATGACATCACGATCCATGCAATGCAGTATGCAATGCAAAATTATGACATCACAATCCATGCAAAGCATCATTTAATGCAAAATTATGACATCACGATCCATGCAATGCAGTATGCAATGCAAAATTATGACATCATAATCCATGCAAAGCATCATTTAATGCAAAATTATGACATGACAGTCCATGCAATGCAGTATGCAAAGCAAAATTATGACATCACAATCCATGCAAAGCATAATTTAATGCAAAATTATGACATCAC
Organism: Pseudophryne corroboree; assembly: GCF_028390025.1. Classification (NCBI taxonomy): domain Eukaryota; kingdom Metazoa; phylum Chordata; class Amphibia; order Anura; family Myobatrachidae; genus Pseudophryne; species Pseudophryne corroboree. Next base: position 637,366 of record NW_026967535.1, on the reverse strand, counting down.
GATCCATGCAATGCAGTATGCAATGCAAAATTATGACATCACAATCAATGCAATGCAGTATGCAATGCAAAATTATGACATCATAATCCATGCAAAGCATCATTTAATGCAAAATTACGACATCACAATCCATGCAATGCAGTATGCAATGCAAAATTATGACATCACAATCCATGCAATGCAGTATGCAATGCAAAATTATGACATCGTAATCCATGCAAAGCATCATTTAATGCAAAATTATGACATCACAGTCCATGCAATGCAGTATGCAAAGCAAAATTATGACATCACAATCCATGCAAAGCATCATTTAATGCAAAATTATGACATCACGATCCATGCAATGCAGTATGCAATGCAAAATTATGACATCACAATCCATGCAAAGCATCATTTAATGCAAAATTATGACATCACGATCCATGCAATGCAGTATGCAATGCAAAATTATGACATCACAATCCATGCAAAGCATCATTTAATGCAAAATTATGACATCACGATCCATGCAATGCAGTATGCAATGCAAAATTATGACATCATAATCCATGCAAAGCATCATTTAATGCAAAATTATGACATGACAGTCCATGCAATGCAGTATGCAAAGCAAAATTATGACATCACAATCCATGCAAAGCATAATTTAATGCAAAATTATGACATCACGATCCATGCAATGCAGTATGCAATGCAAAATTATGACATCACAATCCATGCAAAGCATCATTTAATGCAAAATTATGACATCACGATCCATGCAATGCAGTATGCAATGCAAAATTATGACATCATAATCCATGCAAAGCATCATTTAATGCAAAATTATGACATCACATTCCATGCAATGCAGTATGCAATGCAAAATTATGACATCATAATTCATTCAAAGCATCATTTAATGCAAAATGATGACATCACAATCCACGCAATGCAGTATCCAATGCAAAATTATGACATCATAATCCATGCAAAGCATATTTTAATGCAAAATTATGATATCACAATCCATGAAATGCAGTATGCAATGCAAAATTATGACATCACAATCCATGCAATGCAGTATGCAATGCAAAATTATGACATCATAATCCATGCAAAGCATCATTTAATGCAAAATTACGACATCACAATCCATGCAATGCAGTATGCAATGCAAAATTATGACATCACAATCCATGCAATGCAGTATGCAATGCAAAATTATGACATCGTAATCCATGCAAAGCATCATTTAGTGCAAAATTATGACATCACGATCCATGCAATGCAGTATGCAATGCAAAATGATGACATCACAATCCAAGCAATGCAACATTTAATGCAAAATTATGACATCACACTCCATGCAATGCAGTATGCAATGCAAAATTATGACATCACAATCCATGCAAAGCATCATTTAATGCAAAATTATGACATCACGATTCATGCAATGCAGTATGCAATGCAAAATTATGACATCACAATCCATGCAATGCAGTATGCAATGCAAAATTATGACATTATAATTCATGCAAAGCATCATTTAATGCAAAATTATGACATCACAATCCATGCAATGCAGTATGCAAAGCAAAATTATGACATCACAATCCATGCAAAGCATCATTTAATGCAAAATTATGACATCACGATCCATACAATGCAGTATGCAATGCAAAATTATGATATCACAATCCATGCAAAGCATCATTTAATGCTAAAATATGACATCACAATCCATGCAAAGCATCATTTAATGCAAAATTATGACATCACAATCCATGCAATGCAGTATGCAATGCAAAATTATGACATTATAATTCATGCAAAGCATCATTTAATGCAAAATTATGACATCACAATCCATGCAATGCAGTATGCAATGCAAAATTATGATATCACAATCCATGCAATGCAGTGTGCAATGCAAAATTATGACATCACAATCCATGCAATGCAGTATGCAATGCAAAATTATGACATCACAATCCATGCAATGCAGTATGCAATGCAAAATTATGACATCATAATTCATGCAAAGCATCATTTAATGCAAAATTATGACATCACAATCCACGCAATGCAGTATGCAATGCAAAATTATGACATCATAATCTACGCAATGCAGTATGCAATGCAAAATTATGACATCATAATCCATGCAAAGCATCATTTAATGCAAAATTATGACATCACAATCCATGCAATGCAGTATGCAATGCAAAATTATGACATCACAATCCATTCACTGCAGTATGCAATGCAAAATTATGACATCATAATCCATGCAAAGCATAATTTAATGCAAAATTATGACATCACAATCCATGCAATGCAGGATGCAAAGCAAAATTATGACATCACAATACATGCAAAGCATCATTTAATGCAAAATTATGACATCACAATCCATGCAATTCAGTATGCAGTGCAAAATTATGACATCACAATCCATGCAAAGCATCATTTAATGCAAAAATATGACATCACAATCCATGCAAAGCATCATTTAATGCAAAATTATGACATCACAATCCAAGCAATGCAACATTTACTGCAAAATATGACATCACAATCCATGCAATGCAGTATGCAATGCACAATTATGACATCACAATCCATGCAATGCAAAATTATGACATCATAATCCATGCAAAGCTTCATTTAATGCAAAATTATGACATCACAATCCATGCAATGCAGTATGCAATGCAAAATTATGACATCACAATCCATGCAATGCAGTATGCAATGCAAAATTATGACATCATAATCCATGCAAAGCATCATTTAATGCAAAATTATGACATCACGATCCATGCAATGCAGTATGCAATGCAAAATTATGACACCACAATCCATGCAAAGCATCATTTAATACAAAATAATGACATCACAATCCATGCAATGCAGTATGCAATGCAAAATGATGACATCACAATCAAAGCAATGCAACATTTAATGCAAAATTATGACATCACGATCCATGCAATGCAGTATGCAATGCAAAATTATGACATCATAATCCATGCAAAGCATCATTTAATGCAAAATTATGACATCACAATCCATGCAATGCAGTATGCAATGCAAAATTATGACATCATAATCCATGCAAAGCATCATTTAATGCAAAATTATGACATCACAGTCCATGCAATGCAGTATGCAAAGCAAAATTATGACATCACAATCCATGCAAAGCATCATTTAATGCAAAATTATGACATCACGATCCATGCAATGCAGTATGCAATGCAAAATTATGACATCACAATCAATGCAATGCAGTATGCAATGCAAAATTATGACATCACAATCCATGCAATGCAGTATGCAATGCAAAATTATGACATCATAATTCATGCAAAGCATCATTTAATGCAAATTTATGACATCACAATCCACGCAATGCAGTATGCAATGCAATTTTATGACATCATAATCTACGCAATGCAGTATGCAATGCAAAATTATGACATCATAATCCATGCAAAGCATCATTTAATGCAAAATTATGACATCACAATCCATGCAATGCAGTATGCAAAGCAAAATTATGACATCACAATCCATGCAAAGCATCATTTAATGCAAAATTATGACATCACAATCCATGCAATGCAGTATGCAATGCAAAATTATGACATCACAATCCATGCAAAGCATCATTTAATGCAAAAATATGACATCACAATCCATGCAAAGCATCATTTAATGCAAAATTATGACATCACAATCCAAGCAATGCAACATTTACTGCAAAATATGACATCACAATCCATGCAATGCAGTATGCAATGCACAATTATGACATCACAATCCATGCAATGCAGTATGCAATGCAAAATTATGACATCATAATTCATGCAAAGCATCATTTAATGCAAAATTATGACATCACAATCCACGCAATGCAGTATGCAATGCAAAATTATGACATCATAATCTACGCAATGCAGTATGCAATGCAAAATTATGACATCATAATCCATGCAAAGCATCATTTAATGCAAAATTATGACATCACAATCCATGCAATGCAGTATGCAATGCAAAATTATGACATCACAATCCATGCAATGCAGTATGCAATGCAAAATTATGACATCACAATCCATGCAATGCAGTATGCAATGCAAAATTATGACATCATAATTCATGCAAAGCATCATTTAATGCAAAATTATGACATCACAATCCACGCAATGCAGTATGCAATGCAAAATTATGACATCATAATCTACGCAATGCAGTATGCAATGCAAAATTATGACATCATAATCCATGCAAAGCATCATTTAATGCAAAATTATGACATCACAATCCATGCAATGCAGTATGCAATGCAAAATTATGACATCACAATCAATGCAATGCAGTATGCAATGCAAAATTATGACATCACAATCCATGCAATGCAGTATGCAATGCAAAATTATGACATCATAATTCATGCAAAGCATCATTTAATGCAAAATTATGACATCACAATCCACGCAATGCAGTATGCAATGCAAAATTATGACATCATAATCTACGCAATGCAGTATGCAATGCAAAATTATGACATCATAATCCATGCAAAGCATCATTTAATGCAAAATTATGACATCACAATCCATGCAATGCAGTATGCAATGCAAAATTATGACATCACAATCAATGCAATGCAGTATGCAATGCAAAATTATGACATCACAATCCATGCAATGCAGTATGCAATGCAAAATTATGACATCATAATTCATGCAAAGCATCATTTAATGCAAAATTATGACATCACAATCCACGCAATGCAGTATGCAATGCAAAATTATGACATCATAATCCATGCAAAGCATCATTTAATGCAAAATTATGACATCACAATCCATGCAATGCAGTATGCAATGCAAAATTATGACATCACAATCAATGCAATGCAGTATGCAATGCAAAATTATGACATCACAATCCATGCAATGCAGTATGCAATGCAAAATTATGACATCATAATTCATGCAAAGCATCATTTAATGCAAAATTATGACATCACAATCCACGCAATGCAGTATGCAATGCAAAATGATGACATCATAATCTACGCAATGCAGTATGCAATGCAAAATTATGACATCATAATCCATGCAAAGCATCATTTAATGCAAAATTATGACATCACAATCCATGCAATGCAGTATGCAATGCAAAATTATGACATCACAATCCATGCAATGAAGTATGCAATGCAAAATTATGACATCACAATCCATTCAATGCAGTATGCAATGCAAAATTATGACATCATAATCCATGCAAAGCATAATTTAATGCAAAATTATGACATCACAATCCATGCAATGCAGTATGCAAAGCAAAATTATGACATCACAATCCATGCAAAGCATCATTTAATGCAAAAATATGACATCACAATCCATGCAAAGCATCATTTAATGCAAAATTATGACATCACAATCCAAGCAATGCAACATTTACTGCAAAATATGACATCACAATCCATGCAATGCAGTATGCAATGCACAATTATGACATCACAATCCATGCAATGCAGTATGCAATGCAAAATTATGACATCATAATCCATGCAAAGCTTCATTTAATGCAACATTATGACATCACAATCCATGCAATGCAGTTTGCAATGCAAAATTATGACATCACAATCCATGCAATGCAGTATGCAATGCAAAATTATGACATCATAATCCATGCAAAGCATCATTTAATGCAAAATTATGACATCACGATCCATGCAATGCAGTATGCAATGCAAAATTTTGACACCACAATCCATGCAAAACATCATTTAATACAAAATTATGACATCACAATCCAAGCAATGCAACATTTAATGCAAAATTATGACATCACGATCCATGCAATGCAGTATACAATGCAAAATTATGACACCACAATCCATGCAAAGCATCATTTAATACAAAATTATGACATCACAATCCATGCAATGCAGTATGCAATGCAAAATTATGACATCATAATCCATGCAAAGCATCATTTAATGCAAAATTATGACATCACGATCCATGCAATGCAGTATGCAATGCAAAATTTTGACACCACAATCCATGCAAAACATCATTTAATACAAAATTATGACATCACAATCCAAGCAATGCAACATTTAATGCAAAATTATGACATCACGATCCATGCAATGCAGTATGCAATGCAAAATTATGACACCACAATCCATGCAAAGCATCATTTAATACAAAATTATGAAATCACAATCCATGCAATGCAGTATGCAATGCAAAATTATGACATCACAATCCATGCAAAGCATCATTTAATGCAAATTTATGACATCACGATCCATGCAATGCAGTATGCAATGCAAAATTATGACATCATAATCCATGCAAAGCATCATTTAATGCAAAATTATGACATCACATTCCATGCAATGCAGTATGCAATGCAAAATTATGACATCACAATCCATGCAAAGCATCATTTAATGCAAAATTATGACATCACAATCCATGCAATGCAGTATGCAATGCAAAATTATGACATCACAATCCATGCAATGCAGTATGCAATGCAAAATTATGACATAATAATCCATGCAAAGCATCATTTAATGCAAAATTATGACATCACAATCCATGCAATGCAGTATGCAATGCAAAATTATGACATCACAATCCATGCAATGCAGTATGCAATGCAAAATTATGACATCATAATCCATGCAAAGCATCATTTAATGCAAAATTATGACATCACAATCCATGCAATGCAGTATGCAAAGCAAAATTATGACATCACAATCCATGCAAAGCATCATTTAATGCAAAATTATGACATCACAATCCATGCAATGCAGTATGCAATGCAAAATTATGACATCACAATCCATGCAATGCAGTATGCAATGCAAAATTATGGCATCATAATCCATGCAAAGCATCATTTAATGCAAAATTATGACATCACAATCCATGCAAAGCATCATTTAATGCAAAATTATGACATCACAATCCATGCAATGCAGTATGCAATGCAAAATTATGACATCACAATCCGTGCAATGCAGTATGCAATGCAAAATTATGACATCATAATCCATGCAAAGCATCATTTAATGCAAAATTATGACATCACATTCTATGCAATGAAGTATGCAATGCAAAATTGTGACATCACAATTCATGCAAAGCATCATTTAATGCAAAATTATGACATCACAATCCATGCAATGCAGTATGCAATGCAAAATTATGACATCACAATCCATGCAAAGCATCATTTAATGCAAAAATATGACATCACAATCCATGCAAAGCATCATTTAATGCAAAATTATGACATCACAATCCAAGCAATGCAACATTTACTGCAAAATATGACATCACAATCCATGCAATGCAGTATGCAATGCACAATTATGACATCACAATCCATGCAAAGCATCATTTAATGCAAAAATATGACATCACAATCCATGCAAAGCATCATTTAATGCAAAATTATGACATCACAATCCAAGCAATGCAACATTTACTGCAAAATATGACATCACAATCCATGCAATGCAGTATGCAATGCAAAAATATGACATCACAATCCATGCAAAGCATCATTTAATGCAAAATTATGACATCACAATCCATGCAATGCAGTATGCAATGCAAAATTATGACATCACAATCCATGCAAAGCATCATTTAATGCAAAAATATGACATCACAATCCATGCAATGCAGTATGCAATGCAAAATTATGACATCACAATCCATGCAATGCAGTATGCAATGCAAAATTATGACATCATAATCCATGCAAAGCATCATTTAATGCAAAATTATGACATCACGATCCATGCAATGCAGTATGCAATGCAAAATTTTGACACCACAATCCATGCAAAGCACCATTTAATACAAAATTATGACATCACAATCCATGCAATGCAGTATGCAATGCAAAATTATGACATCACAATCCATGCAAAGCATCATTTAATGCAAAATTATGACATCACGATCCATGCAATGCAGTATGCAATGCAAAATTATGACATCATAATCCATGCAAAGCATCATTGAATGCAAAATTATAACATCACATTCCATGCAATGCAGTATGCAATGCAAAATTATGACATCACAATCCATGCAAAGCATCATTTAATGCAAAATTATGACATCACAATCCATGCAATGCAGTATGCAATGCAAAATTATGACATCACAATCCATGCAATGCAGTATGCAATGCAAAATTATGACATCATAATCCATGCAAAGCATCATTTAATGCAAAATTATGACATCACAATCCATGCAATGCAGTATGCAATGCAAAATTATGACATCACAATCCATGCAATGCAGTATGCAATGCAAAATTATGACATCATAATCCATGCAAAGCATCATTTAATGCAAAATTATGACATCACAATCCATGCAATGCAGTATGCAAAGCAAAATTATGACATCACAATCCATGCAAAGCATCATTTAATGCAAAATTATGACATCACAATCCATGCAATGCAGTATGCAAAGCAAAATTATGACATCACAATCCATGCAATGCAGTATGCAATGCAAAATTATGACATCACAATCCATGCAATGCAGTATGCAATGCAAAATTATGGCATCATAATCCATGCAAAGCATCATTTAATGCAAAATTATGACATCACAATCCATGCAATGCAGTATGCAATGCAAAATTATGACATCACAATCCATGCAATGCAGTATGCAATGCAAAATTATGACATCACAATCCGTGCAATGCAGTATGCAATGCAAAATGATGACATCATAATCCATGCAAAGCATCATTTAATGCAAAATTATGACATCACATTCTATGCAATGCAGTATGCAATGCAAAATTGTGACATCACAATTCATGCAAAGCATCATTTAATGCAAAATTATGACATCACAATCCATGCAATGCAGTATGCAATGCAAAATTATGACATCACAATCCATGCAAAGCATCATTTAATGCAAAAATATGACATCACAATCCATGCAAAGCATCATTTAATGCAAAATTATGACATCACAATCCAAGCAATGCAACATTTACTGCAAAATATGACATCACAATCCATGCAATGCAGTATGCAATGCACAATTATGACATCACAATCCATGCAAAGCATCATTTAATGCAAAAATATGACATCACAATCCATGCAAAGCATCATTTAATGCAAAATTATGACATCACAACCCAAGCAATGCAACATTTACTGCAAAATATGACATCACAATCCATGCAATGCAGTATGCAATGCAAAAATATGACATCACAATCCATGCAAAGCATCATTTAATGCAAAATTATGACATCACAATCCAAGCAATGCAACATTTACTGCAAAATTATGACATCACAATCCATGCAATGCAGTATGCAAAGCAAAATTATGACATCACAATCCATGCAAAGCATCATTTAATGCAAAATTATGACATCACAATCCATGCAATGCAGTATGCAATGCAAAATTATGACATCACAATCCATGCAAAGCATCATTTAATGCAAAAATATGACATCACAATCCATGCAATGCAGTATGCAATGCAAAATTATGCCATCACAATCCATGCAATGCAGTATGCAATGCAAAATTATGACATCATAATCCATGCAAAGCATCATTTAATGCAAAATTATGACATCACGATCCATGCAATGCAGTATGCAATGCAAAATTTTGACACCACAATCCATGCAAAGCACCATTTAATACAAAATTATGACATCACAATCCATGCAATGCAGTATGCAATGCAAAATTATGACATCACAATCCATGCAAAGCATCATTTAATGCAAAATTATGACATCACGATCCATGCAATGCAGTATGCAATGCAAAATTATGACATCATAATCCATGCAAAGCATCATTTAATGCAAAATTATGACATCACATTCCATGCAATGCAGTATGCAATGCAAAATTATGACATCACAATCCATGCAAAGCATCATTTAATGCAAAATTATGACATCACAATCCATGCAATGCAGTATGCAATGCAAAATTATGACATCACAATCCATGCAATGCAGTATGCAATGCAAAATTATGACATCATAATTCATTCAAAGCATCATTTAATGCAAAATGATGACATCACAATCCACGCAATGCAGTATGCAATGCAAAATTATGACATCATAATCCATGCAAAGCATATTTTAATGCAAAATTATGATATCACAATCCATGCAATGCAGTATGCAATGCAAAATTATGACATCACAATCCATGCAATGCAGTATGCAATGCAAAATTATGACATCATAATTCATGCAAAGCATCATTTAATGCAAAATTATGACATAACAATCCATGCAATGCAGTATGCAATGCAAAATTATGACATCACAATCCATGCAATGCAGTATGCAATGCAAAATTATGACATCATAATCCATGCAAAGCATAATTTAATGCAAAATTATGACATCACAATCCATGCAATGCAGTATGCAAAGCAAAATTATGACATCACAATCCATGCAAAGCATTATTTAATGCAAAATTATGACATCACAATACATGCAAAGCATATTTTAATGCAAAATTATGATATCACAATCCATGCAATGCAGTATGCAATGCAAAATTATGACATCACAATCCATGCAATGCAGTATGCAATGCAAAATTATGACATCATAATTCATGCAAAGCATCATTTAATGCAAAATTATGACATCACAATCCATGCAATGCAGTATGCAATGCAAAATTATGACATCACAATCCGTGCAATGCAGTATGCAATGCAAAATGATGACATCATAATCCATGCAAAGCATCATTTAATGCAAAATTATGACATCACATTCTATGCAATGCAGTATGCAATGCAAAATTATGACATCACAATCCATGCAAAGCATCATTTAATGCAAAATTATGACATCACAATCCATGCAATGCAGTATGCAATGCAAAATTATGACATCACAATCCATGCAATGCAGTATGCAATGCAAAATTATGACATCATAATTCATGCAAAGCATCATTTAATGCAAACTTATGACATCACAATCCACGCAATGCAGTATGCAATGCAAGATTATGACATCATAATCCATGCAAAGCATATTTTAATGCAAAATATTGACATCACAATCCATGCAATGCAGTATGCAATGCAAAATTATGACATCACAATCCATGCAATGCAGTATGCAATGCAAAATTATGACATCATAATCCATGCAAAGCATCATTTAAAGCAAAATTATGACATCACAATCCATGCAATGCAGTATGCAAAGCAAAATTATGACATCACAATCCATGCAAAGCATCATTTAATGCAAAATTATGACATCACGATCCATACAATGCAGTATGCAATGCAAAATTATGATATCACAATCCATGCAAAGCATCATTTAATGCAAAAATATGACATCACAATCCATGCAAAGCATCATTTAATGCAAAATTATGACATCACAATCCATGCAATGCAGTATGCAATGCAAAACGATGACATCACAATCCAAGCAATGAAACATTTAATGCAAAATTATGACATCACGATCCATGCAATGCAGTATGCAATGCAAAATTATGACATCACAATCCGTGAAATGCAGTATGCAATGCAAAATTATGACATCATAATCTACGCAATGCAGTATGCAATGCAAAATTATGACATCATAATTCATGCAAAGCATCATTTAATGCAAAATTATGACATCACAATCCATGCAATGCAGTATGCAATGCAAAATTATGACATCACAATCCATTCAATGCAGTATGCAATGCAAAATTATGACATCACAATCCATGCAATGAAGTATGCAATGCAAAATTATGACATCACAATCCATTCAATGCAGTATGCAATGCAAAATTATGACATCATAATCCATGCAAAGCATAATTTAATGCAAAATTATGATATCACAATCCATGCAATGCAGTATGCAAAGCAAAATTATGACATCACAATCCATGCAAAGCATCATTTAATGCAAAATTATGACATCACAATCCATGCAATGCAGTATGCAATGCAAAATTATGACATCACAATCCATGCAATGAAGTATGCAATGCAAAATTATGACATCACAATCCATTCAATGCAGTATGCAATGCAAAATTATGACATCATAATCCATGCAAAGCATAATTTAATGCAAAATTATGATATCACAATCCATGCAATGCAGTATGCAAAGCAAAATTATGACATCACAATCCATGCAAAGCATCATTTAATGCAAAATTATGACATCACAATCCATGCAATGCAGTATGCAATGCAAAATTATGACATCACAATCCATGCAAAGCATCATTTAATGCAAAAATATGACATCACAATCCATGCAAAGCATCATTTAATGCAAAATATGACATCACAATCCATGCAATGCAGTATGCAATGCACAATTATGACATCACAATCCATGCAATGCAGTATGCAATGCAAAATTATGACATCATAATCCATGCAAAGCTTCATTTAATGCAAAATTATGACATCACAATCCATTCAATGCAGTATGCAATGCAAAATTATGACATCACAATCCATGCAATGCAGTATGCAATGCAAAATTATGACATCATAATCCATGCAAAGCATCATTTAATGCAAAACTATGACATCACGATCCATGCAATGCAGTATGCAATGCAAAATTTTGACACCACAATCCATGCAAAGCATCATTTAATACAAAATTATGACATCACAATCCATGCAATGCAGTATGCAATGCAAAATGATGACATCACAATCCAAGCAATGCAACATTTAATGCAAAATTATGACATCACGATCCATGCAATGCAGTATGCAATGCAAAATTATGACACCACAATCCATGCAAAGCATCATTTAATACAAAATTATGACATCACAATCCATGCAATGCAGTATGCAATGCAAAATTATGACATCACAATCCATGCAAAGCATCATTTAATGCAAAAATATGACATCACAATCCATGCAAAGCATCATTTACTGCAAAATTATGACATCACAATCCAAGCAATGCAACATTTACTGCAAAATATGACATCACAATCCATGCAATGCAGTATGCAATGCACAATTATGACATCACAATCCATGCAAAGCATCATTTAATGCAAAAATATGACATCACAATCCATGCAAAGCATCATTTAATGCAAAATTATGACATCACAATCCAAGCAATGCAACATTTACTGCAAAATATGACATCACAATCCATGCAATGCAGTATGCAATGCAAAAATATGACATCACAATCCATGCAAAGCATCATTTAATGCAAAATTATGACATCACAATCCAAGCAATGCAACATTTACTGCAAAATTATGACATCACAATCCATGCAATGCAGTATGCAAAGCAAAATTATGACATCACAATCCATGCAAAGCATCATTTAATGCAAAATTATGACATCACAATCCATGCAATGCAGTATGCAATGCAAAATTATGACATCACAATCCATGCAAAGCATCATTTAATGCAAAAATATGACATCACAATCCATGCAATGCAGTATGCAATGCAAAATTATGACATCACAATCCATGCAATGCAGTATGCAATGCAAAATTATGACATCATAATCCATGCAAAGCATCATTTAATGCAAAATTATGACATCACGATCCATGCAATGCAGTATGCAATGCAAAATTTTGACACCACAATCCATGCAAAGCACCATTTAATACAAAATTATGACATCACAATCCATGCAATGCAGTATGCAATGCAAAATTATGACATCACAATCCATGCAAATCATCATTTAATGCAAAATTATGACATCACATTCCATGCAATGCAGTATGCAATGCAAAATTATGACATCACAATCCATGCAAAGCATCATTTAATGCAAAATTATGACATCACAATCCATGCAATGCAGTATGCAATGCAAAATTATGACATCACAATCCATGCAATGCAGTATGCAATGCAAAATTATGACATCATAATTCATTCAAAGCATCATTTAATGCGAAATGATGACATCACAATCCACGCAATGCAGTATGCAATGCAAAATTATGACATCATAATCCATGCAAAGCATATTTTAATGCAAAATTATGATATCACAATCCATGCAATGCAGTATGCAATGCAAAATTATGACATCACAATCCATGCAATGCAGTATGCAATGCAAAATTATGACATCATAATTCATGCAAAGCATCATTTAATGCAAAATTATGACATAACAATCCATGCAATGCAGTATGCAATGCAAAATTATGACATCACAATCCATGCAATGCAGTATGCAATGCAAAATTATGACATCATAATCCATGCAAAGCATAATTTAATGCAAAATTATGACATCACAATCCATGCAATGCAGTATGCAAAGCAAAATTATGACATCACAATCCATGCAAAGCATTATTTAATGCAAAATTATGACATCATAATCCATGCAAAGCATCATTTAATGCAAAATTATGACATCACAATCCATGCAATGCAGTATGCAATGCAAAATTATGACATCACAATCCATGCAATGCAGTATGCAATGCAAAATTATGACATCACAATCCATGCAATGCAGTATGCAATGCAAAATTATGACATCACAATCCGTGCAATGCAGTATGCAATGCAAAATGATGACATCATAATCCATGCAAAGCATCATTTAATGCAAAATTATGACATCACATTCTATGCAATGCAGTATGCAATGCAAAATTATGACATCACAATCCATGCAAAGCATCATTTAATGCAAAATTATGACATCACAATCCATGCAATGCAGTATGCAATGCAAAATTATGACATCACAATCCATGCAATGCAGTATGCAATGCAAAATTATGACATCATAATTCATGCAAAGCATCATTTAATGCAAACTTATGACATCACAATCCACGCAATGCAGTATGCAATGCAAGATTATGACATCATAATCCATGCAAAGCATATTTTAATGCAAAATATTGACATCACAATCCATGCAATGCAGTATGCAATGCAAAATTATGACATCACAATCCATGCAATGCAGTATGCAATGCAAAATTATGACATCACAATCCATGCAATGCAGGATGCAAAGCAAAATTATGACATCACAATCCATGCAATGAAGTATGCAATGCAAAATTATGACATCACAATCCATTCAATGCAGTATGCAATGCAAAATTATGACATCATAATCCATGCAAAGCATAATTTAATGCAAAATTATGATATCACAATCCATGCAATGCAGTATGCAAAGCAAAATTATGACATCACAATCCATGCAAAGCATCATTTAATGCAAAATTATGACATCACAATCCATGCAATGCAGTATGCAATGCAAAATTATGACATCACAATCCATGCAAAGCATCATTTAATGCAAAAATATGACATCACAATCCATGCAAAGCATCATTTAATGCAAAATTATGACATCACAATCCAAGCAATGCAACATTTACTGCAAAATATGACATCACAATCCATGCAATGCAGTATGCAATGCACAATTATGACATCACAATCCATGCAATGCAGTATGCAATGCAAAATTATGACATCATAATCCATGCAAAGCTTCATTTAATGCAAAATTATGACATCACAATCCATTCAATGCAGTATGCAATGCAAAATTATGACATCACAATCCATGCAATGCAGTATGCAATGCAAAATTATGACATCATAATCCATGCAAAGCATCATTTAATGCAAAACTATGACATCACGATCCATGCAATGCAGTATGCAATGCAAAATTTTGACACCACAATCCATGCAAAGCATCATTTAATACAAAATTATGACATCACAATCCATGCAATGCAGTATGCAATGCAAAATGATGACATCACAAACCAAGCAATGCAACATTTAATGCAAAATTATGACATCACGATCCATGCAATGCAGTATGCAATGCAAAATTATGACACCACAATCCATGCAAAGCATCATTTAATACAAAATTATGACATCACAATCCATGCAATGCAGTATGCAATGCAAAATTATGACATCACAATCCATGCAAAGCATCATTTAATGCAAAAATATGACATCACAATCCATGCAAAGCATCATTTACTGCAAAATTATGACATCACAATCCAAGCAATGCAACATTTACTGCAAAATATGACATCACAATCCATGCAATGCAGTATGCAATGCACAATTATGACATCACAATCCATGCAAAGCATCATTTAATGCAAAAATATGACATCACAATCCATGCAAAGCATCATTTAATGCAAAATTATGACATCACAATCCAAGCAATGCAACATTTACTGCAAAATATGACATCACAATCCATGCAATGCAGTATGCAATGCAAAAATATGACATCACAATCCATGCAAAGCATCATTTAATGCAAAATTATGACATCACAATCCAAGCAATGCAACATTTACTGCAAAATTATGACATCACAATCCATGCAATGCAGTATGCAAAGCAAAATTATGACATCACAATCCATGCAAAGCATCATTTAATGCAAAATTATGACATCACAATCCATGCAATGCAGTATGCAATGCAAAATTATGACATCACAATCCATGCAAAGCATCATTTAATGCAAAAATATGACATCACAATCCATGCAATGCAGTATGCAATGCAAAATTATGACATCACAATCCATGCAATGCAGTATGCAATGCAAAATTATGACATCATAATCCATGCAAAGCATCATTTAATGCAAAATTATGACATCACGATCCATGCAATGCAGTATGCAATGCAAAATTTTGACACCACAATCCATGCAAAGCACCATTTAATACAAAATTATGACATCACAATCCATGCAATGCAGTATGCAATGCAAAATTATGACATCACAATCCATGCAAATCATCATTTAATGCAAAATTATGACATCACGATCCATGCAATGCAGTATGCAATGCAAAATTATGACATCATAATCCATGCAAAGCATCATTTAATGCAAAATTATGACATCACATTCCATGCAATGCAGTATGCAATGCAAAATTATGACATCACAATCCATGCAAAGCATCATTTAATGCAAAATTATGACATCACAATCCATGCAATGCAGTATGCAATGCAAAATTATGACATCACAATCCATGCAATGCAGTATGCAATGCAAAATTATGACATCATAATTCATTCAAAGCATCATTTAATGCGAAATGATGACATCACAATCCACGCAATGCAGTATGCAATGCAAAATTATGACATCATAATCCATGCAAAGCATATTTTAATGCAAAATTATGATATCACAATCCATGCAATGCAGTATGCAATGCAAAATTATGACATCACAATCCATGCAATGCAGTATGCAATGCAAAATTATGACATCATAATTCATGCAAAGCATCATTTAATGCAAAATTATGACATAACAATCCATGCAATGCAGTATGCAATGCAAAATTATGACATCACAATCCATGCAATGCAGTATGCAATGCAAAATTATGACATCATAATCCATGCAAAGCATAATTTAATGCAAAATTATGACATCACAATCCATGCAATGCAGTATGCAAAGCAAAATTATGACATCACAATCCATGCAAAGCATTATTTAATGCAAAATTATGACATCATAATCCATGCAAAGCATCATTTAATGCAAAATTATGACATCACAATCCATGCAATGCAGTATGCAATGCAAAATTATGACATCACAATCCATGCAATGCAGTATGCAATGCAAAATTATGACATCACAATCCATGCAATGCAGTATGCAATGCAAAATTATGACATCACAATCCGTGCAATGCAGTATGCAATGCAAAATGATGACATCATAATCCATGCAAAGCATCATTTAATGCAAAATTATGACATCACATTCTATGCAATGCAGTATGCAATGCAAAATTATGACATCACAATCCATGCAAAGCATCATTTAATGCAAAATTATGACATCACAATCCATGCAATGCAGTATGCAATGCAAAATTATGACATCACAATCCATGCAATGCAGTATGCAATGCAAAATTATGACATCATAATTCATGCAAAGCATCATTTAATGCAAACTTATGACATCACAATCCACGCAATGCAGTATGCAATGCAAGATTATGACATCATAATCCATGCAAAGCATATTTTAATGCAAAATATTGACATCACAATCCATGCAATGCAGTATGCAATGCAAAATTATGACATCACAATCCATGCAATGCAGTATGCAATGCAAAATTATGACATCATAATCCATGCAAAGCATCATTTAAAGCAAAATTATGACATCACAATCCATGCAATGCAGTATGCAAAGCAAAATTATGACATCACAATCCATGCAAAGCATCATTTAATGCAAAATTATGACATCACGATCCATACAATGCAGTATGCAATGCAAAATTATGATATCACAATCCATGCAAAGCATCATTTAATGCAAAAATATGACATCACAATCCATGCAAAGCATCATTTAATGCAAAATTATGACATCACAATCCATGCAATGCAGTATGCAATGCAAAATGATGACATCACAATCCAAGCAATGCAACATTTAATGCAAAATTATGACATCACGATCCATGCAATGCAGTATGCAATGCAAAATTATGACATCACAATCAGTGAAATGCAGTATGCAATGCAAAATTATGACATCATAATCTACGCAATGCAGTATGCAATGCAAAATTATGACATCATAATTCATGCAAAGCATCATTTAATGCAAAATTATGACATCACAATCCATGCAATGCAGTATGCAATGCAAAATTATGACATCACAATCCATGCAATGAAGTATGCAATGCAAAATTATGACATCACAATCCATTCAATGCAGTATGCAATGCAAAATTATGACATCATAATCCATGCAAAGCATAATTTAATGCAAAATTATGATATCACAATCCATGCAATGCAGTATGCAAAGCAAAATTATGACATCACAATCCATGCAAAGCATCATTTAATGCAAAATTATGACATCACAATCCATGCAATGCAGTATGCAATGCAAAATTATGACATCACAATCCATGCAAAGCATCATTTAATGCAAAAATATGACATCACAATCCATGCAAAGCATCATTTAATGCAAAATTATGACATCACAATCCAAGCAATGCAACATTTACTGCAAAATATGACATCACAATCCATGCAATGCAGTATGCAATGCACAATTATGACATCACAATCCATGCAATGCAGTATGCAATGCAAAATTATGACATCATAATCCATGCAAAGCTTCATTTAATGCAAAATTATGACATCACAATCCATGCAATGCAGTATGCAATGCAAAATTATGACATCACAATCCATGCAATGCAGTATGCAATGCAAAATTATGACATCATAATCCATGCAAAGCATCATTTAATGCAAAACTATGACATCACGATCCATGCAATGCAGTATGCAATGCAAAATTTTGACACCACAATCCATGCAAAGCATCATTTAATACAAAATTATGACATCACAATCCATGCAATGCAGTATGCAATGCAAAATGATGACATCACAATCCAAGCAATGCAACATTTAATGCAAAATTATGACATCACGATCCATGCAATGCAGTATGCAATGCAAAATTATGACACCACAATCCATGCAAAGCATCATTTAATACAAAATTATGACATCACAATCCATGCAATGCAGTATGCAATGCAAAATTATGACATCACAATCCATGCAAAGCATCATTTAATGCAAAACTATGACATCACGATCCATGCAATGCAGTATGCAATGCAAAATTATGACATCATAATCCATGCAAAGCATCATTTAATGCAAAATTATGACATCACATTCCATGCAATGCAGTATGCAATGCAAAATTATGACATCACAATCCATGCAAAGCATCATTTAATGCAAAATTATGACATCACAATCCATGCAATGTAGTATGCAATGCAAAATTATGACATCACAATCCATGCAATGCAGTATGCAATGCAAAATTATGACATCATAATTCATTCAAAGCATCATTTAATGCAAAATGATGACATCACAATCCACGCAATGCAGTATGCAATGCAAAATTATGACATCATAATCCATGCAAAGCATATTTTAATGCAAAATTATGATATCACAATCCATGCAATGCAGTATGCAATGCAAAATTATGACATCACAATCCATGCAATGCAGTATGCAATGCAAAATTATGACATCATAATCCATGCAAAGCATCATTTAATGCAAAATTATGACATCACAATCCATGCAATGCAGTATGCAATGCAAAATTATGACATCACAATCCATGCAAAGCATCATTTAATGCAAAACTATGACATCACAATCCATGCAATGCAGTATGCAATGCAAAATTATGACATCATAATCCATGCAAAGCATCATTTAATGCAAAATTATGACATCACATTCCATGCAATGCAGTATGCAATGCAAAATTATGACATCACAATCCATGCAAAGCATCATTTAATGCAAAATTATGACATCACAATCCATGCAATGTAGTATGCAATGCAAAATTATGACATCACAATCCATGCAATGCAGTATGCAATGCAAAATTATGACATCATAATTCATTCAAAGCATCATTTAATGCAAAATGATGACATCACAATCCACGCAATGCAGTATGCAATGCAAAATTATGACATCATAATCCATGCAAAGCATATTTTAATGCAAAATTATGATATCACAATCCATGCAATGCAGTATGCAATGCAAAATTATGACATCACAATCCATGCAATGCAGTATGCAATGCAAAATTATGACATCATAATCCATGCAAAGCATCATTTAATGCAAAATTATGACATCACAATCCATGCAATGCAGTATGCAAAGCAAAATTATGACATCACAATCCATGCAAAGCATCATTTAATGCAAAATTATGACATCACAATCCATGCAATGCAGTATGCAATGCAAAATTATGACATCACAATCCATGCAAATGCAGTATGCAATGCAAAATTATGACATCATAATCCATGCAAAGCATCATTTAATGCAAAATTATGACATCACAATCCATGCAATGCAGTATGCAATGCAAAATTATGACATCACAATCCATGCAATGCAGTATGCAATGCAAAATTATGACATCACAATCCGTGCAATGCAGTATGCAATGCAAAATTATGACATCATAATCCATGCAAAGCATCATTTAATGCAAAATTATGACATCACATTCTATGCAATGCAGTATGCAATGCAAAATTATGACATCATAATCCATGCAAAGCATCATTTAAAGCAAAATTATGACATCACAATCCATGCAATGCAGTATGCAATGCAAAATTATGACATCACAATCCATGCAATGCAGTATGCAATGCAAAATTATGACATCACAATCCATGCAATACAGTATGCAATGCAAAATTATGACATCATAATCCATGCAAAGCAAAATTTAATGCAAAATTTTGACATTACAATCCATGCAATGCAGTATGCAAAGCAAAATTATGACATCACAATCCATGCAAAGCATCATTTAATGCAAAATTATGACATCACAATCCATGCAATGCAGTATGCAATGCAAAATTATGACATCACAATCCATGCAAAGCATCATTTAATGCAAAAATATGACATCACAATCCATGCAAAGCATCATTTAATGCAAAATTATGACATCACAATCCAAGCAATGCAACATTTAATGCAAAATATGACATCACAATCCATGCAATGCAGTATGCAATGCAAAATTATGACATCACAATCCATGCAATGCAGTATGCAATGCAAAATTATCACATCATAATCCATGCAAAGCATCATTTAATGCAAAATTATGACATCACAATCCATGCAATGCAGTATGCAATGCAAAATTATGACATCACAATCCATGCAATGCAGTATGCAATGCAAAATTATGACATCATAATCCATGCAAAGCATCATTTAATGCAAAATTATGACATCACGATCCATGCAATGCAAAATTATGACACCACAATCCATGCAAAGCATCATTTAATACAAAATTATGACATCACAATCCATGCAATGCAGTATGCAATGCAAAATGATGACATCACAATCCAAGCAATGCAACATTTAATGCAAAATTATGACATCACGATCCATGCAATGCAGTATGCAATGCAAAATTATGACACCACAATCCATGCAAAGCATCAATTAATACAAAATTATGACATCACAATCCATGCAATGCAGTATGCAATGCAAAATGATGACATCACAATCCAAGCAATGCAATATTTAATGCAAAATTATGACATCACAATCCATGCAATGCAGTATGCAATGCAAAATTATGACATCATAATCCATGCAAAGCATCATTTAATGCAAAATTATGACATCACGATCCATGCAATGCAGTATGCAATGCAAAATTATGTCATCACATTCCATGCAATGCAGTATGCAATACAAAATAATGCCATCACAATCCATGCAATGCAGTATGCAATGCAAAATTATGACATCATAATCCATGCAAAGCATAATTTAATGCAAAATTATGACATCACAATCCATGCAATGCAGTATGCAATGCAAAATTATGACATCATAATCCATGCAAAGCATCATTTAATGCAAAATTATGACATCACAATCCATGCAATACAGTATGCAATGCAAAATTATGACATCACAATCCATGCAAAGCATCTTTTAATGCAAAATTATGACATCACAATCCATGCAATGCAGTATGCAATGCAAAATTATGACATCACAATCTATGCAATGCAGTATGCAATGCAAAATTATGACATCATAATCCATGCAAAGCATCATTTAATGCAAAATTATGACATCACAATCCATGCAAGCCAGTATGCAATGCAAAATTATGACATCATAATCCATGCAAAGCATCATTTAATGCAAAATTGTGACATCACGATCCATGCAATGCAGTATGCAATGCAAAATTATGTCATCACATTCCATGCAATGCAGTATGCAATACAAAATAATGCCATCACAATCCATGCAATGCAGTATGCAATGCAAAATTATGACATCATAATCCATGCAAAGCATAATTTAATGCAAAATTATGACATCACAATCCATGCAATGCAGTATGCAATGCAAAATGATGACATCATAATCCATGCAAAGCATCATTTAATGCAAAATTATGACATCACGATCCATGCAATGCAGTATGCAATGCAAAATTATGTCATCACATTCCATGCAATGCAGTATGCAATACAAAATAATGACATCACAATCCATGCAATGCAGTATGCAATGCAAAATTATGACATCATAATCCATGCAAAGCATCATTTAATGCAAAATTATGACATCACAATCCAAGCAATGCAACATTTAATGCAAAATTATGACATCACAATCCATGCAATGCAGTATGCAATGCAAAATTATAACATCACAATCCATGCAATGCAGTATGCAATGCAAAATAATGACATCATAATCCATGCAAAGCATCATTTAATGCAAATTTATGACATCACAAGCCATGCAATGCAGAATGCAATGCAAAATTATGACATCACAAGCCATGCAATGCAGTATGCAATGCAAAATTATGACATCATTATCCATGCAAAGCATCATTTAATGCAAAATTATGACATCACAATCCATGCAATGCAGTATGCAATGCAAAATTATGACATCACAATCCATGCAATGCAGTATGCAATGCAAAATTATGACATCATAATCCATGCAAAGCATCATTTAATGCAAAATTATGACATCACGATCCATGCAATGCAAAATTATGACACCACAATCCATGCAAAGCATCATTTAATACAAAATTATGACATCACAATCCATGCAATGCAGTATGCAATGCAAAATGATGACATCACAATCCAAGCAATGCAACATTTAATGCAAAATTATGACATCACGATCCATGCAATGCAGTATACAATGCAAAATTATGACACCACAATCCATGCAAAGCATCATTTAATACAAAATTATGACATCACAATCCATGCAATGCAGTATGCAATGCAAAATGATGACATCACAATCCAAGCAATGCAATATTTAATGCAAAATTATGACATCACAATCCATGCAGTGCAGTATGCAATGCAAAATTATGACATCATAATCCATGCAAAGCATCATTTAATGCAAAATTATGACATCACGATCCATGCAATGCAGTATGCAATGCAAAATTATGTCATCACATTCCATGCAATGCAGTATGCAATACAAAATAATGCCATCACAATCCATGCAATGCAGTATGCAATGCAAAATTATGACATCATAATCCATGCAAAGCATAATTTAATGCAAAATTATGACATCACAATCCATGCAATGCAGTATGCAATGCAAAATTATGACATCATAATCCATGCAAAGCATCATTTAATGCAAAATTATGACATCACAATCCATGCAATACAGTATGCAATGCAAAATTATGACATCACAATCCATGCAAAGCATCTTTTAATGCAAAATTATGACATCACAATCCATGCAATGCAGTATGCAATGCAAAATTATGACATCACAATCTATGCAATGCAGTATGCAATGCAAAATTATGACATCATAATCCATGCAAAGCATCATTTAATGCAAAATTATGACATCACAATCCATGCAAGCCAGTATGCAATGCAAAATTATGACATCATAATCCATGCAAAGCATCATTTAATGCAAAATTGTGACATCACGATCCATGCAATGCAGTATGCAATGCAAAATTATGTCATCACATTCCATGCAATGCAGTATGCAATACAAAATAATGCCATCACAATCCATGCAATGCAGTATGCAATGCAAAATTATGACATCATAATCCATGCAAAGCATAATTTAATGCAAAATTATGACATCACAATCCATGCAATGCAGTATGCAATGCAAAATTATGACATCATAATCCATGCAAAGCATCTTTTAATGCAAAATTATGACATCACAATCCATGCAATGCAAAATTATGACATCACAATCTATGCAATGCAGTATGCAATGCAAAATTATGACATCATAATCCATGCAAAGCATCATTTAATGCAAAATTATGACATCACAATCCATGCAAGCCAGTATGCAATGCAAAATTATGACATCATAATCCATGCAAAGCATCATTTAATGCAAAATTATGACATCACAGTCCATGCAATGCAGTATGCAAAGCAAAATTATGACATCACAATCCATGCAAAGCATCATTTAATGCAAAATTCTGACATCCCGATCCATGCAATGCAGTATGCAATGCAAAATTATGACACCACAATCCATGCAAAGCATCATTTAATGCAAAATTATGACATCACAATCCATGCAATGCAGTATGCAATGCAAAATTATGACATCACAATCCATGCAATGCAGTATGCAATGCAAAATTATGACATCATAATCCATGCAAAGCATCATTTAATGCAAAATTATGACATCACGATCCATGCAATGCAGTATGCAATGCAAAATTATGACATCACAATCCATGCAATGCAGTATGCAATGCAAAATTATGACATCATAATCCATGCAAAGCATCATTTAATGCAAAATTATGACATCACAATCCATGCAATGCAGTATGCAATGCAGAATTATGACATCACAATCCATGCAATGCAGTATGCAATGCAAAATTATGACATCACAATCCATGCAAAGCATCATTTAATGCAAAATTATGACATCATGATCCATGCAATGCAGTATGCAATGCAAAATTATGTCATCACATTCCATGCAATGCAGTATGCAATACAAAATAATGCTATCACAATCCATGCAATGCAGTATGCAATGCAAAATTATGACATCATAATCCATGCAAAGCATAATTTAATGCAAAATTATGACATCACAATCCATGCAATGCAGTATGCAATGCAAAATTATGACATCATAATCCATGCAAAGCATCATTTAATGCAAAATTATGACATCACAAGCCATGCAATGCAGAATGCAATGCAAAATTATGACATCACAAGCCATGCAAT
Source organism: Pseudophryne corroboree (assembly GCF_028390025.1). NCBI lineage: Eukaryota > Metazoa > Chordata > Amphibia > Anura > Myobatrachidae > Pseudophryne > Pseudophryne corroboree. The sequence continues at coordinate 611,292 of NW_026967535.1, read as the reverse complement.
GCAGTATGCAATGCAAAATTATGACATCATTATCCATGCAATGCAGTATGCAATGCAAAATGATGACATCTTAATCCATGCAAAGCATCATTTAATGCAAAACTATGACATCACAATCCATGCAATGCAGTATGCAATGCAAAATTATGACATCATAATCCATGCAAAGCATCATTTAATGCAAAATGATGACATCACAATCCATGCAATGCAGTATGCAATGCAAAATTATGACATCATAATTCATGCAAAGCATCATTTAATGCAAAATTATGACATCACAATCCATGCAATGCAGTATGCAAAGCAAAATTATGACATCATAATCCATGCAAAGCATCATTTAATGCAAAATTATGACATCACAAGCCATGCAATGCAGAATGCAATGCAAAATTATGACATCACAAGCCATGCAATGCAGTATGCAATGCAAAATAATGACATCACAATCCATGCAATGCAGTATGCAATGCAAAATGATGACATCTTAATCCATGCAAAGCATCATTTAATGCAAAACTATGACATCACAATCCATGCAATGCAGTATGCAATGCAAAATTATGACATCATAATCCATGCAAAGCATCATTTAATGCAAAATGATGACATCACAATCCATGCAATGCAGTATGCAATGCAAAATTATGACATCATAATCCATGCAAAGCATCATTTAATGCAAAATTATGACATCACAAGCCATGCAATGCAGAATGCAATGCAAAATTATGACATCACAAGCCATGCAATGCAGTATGCAATGCAAAATAATGACATCACAATCCATGCAATGCAGTATGCAATGCAAAATGATGACATCTTAATCCATGCAAAGCATCATTTAATGCAAAACTATGACATCACAATCCATGCAATGCAGTATGCAATGCAAAATTATGACATCATAATCCATGCAAAGCATCATTTAATGCAAAATGATGACATCACAATCCATGCAATGCAGTATGCAATGCAAAATTATGACATCATAATTCATGCAAAGCATCATTTAATGCAAAATTATGACATCACAATCCATGCAATGCAGTATGCAAAGCAAAATTATGACATCACAATCCTTGTAAAGCATCATTTAATGCAAAATTATGACATCACGATCCATGCAATGCAGTATGCAATGCAAAATTATGACATCATAATCCATGCAAAGCATATTTTAATGCAAAATTATGACATCACGATCCATGCAATGCAGTATGCAATGCAAAATTATGACATCTTAATCCATGCAAAGCATCATTTAATGCAAAATTATGACATCACAATCCATGCAATGCAGTATGCAATGCAAAATTATGACATCATAATCCATGCAAAGCATCATTTAATGCAAAATTATGACATCACAATCCATGCAATGCAGTATGCAATGCAAAATTATGACATCATAATCCATGCAAAGCATCATTTAATGCAAAATTATGACATCACATTCCATGCAATGCAGTATGCAATGCAAAATTATGACATCACAATCCATGCAAAGCATAATTTAATGCAAAATTATGACATCACATTCCATGCAATGCAGTATGCAATGCAAAATTATGACATCACAATCCATGCAAAGCATAATTTAATGCAAAATTATGACATCACATTCCATGCAATGCAGTATGCAATGCAAAATTATGACATCACAATCCATGCAAAGCATAATTTAATGCAAAATTATGACATCACGATCCATGCAATGCAGTATGCAATGCAAAATTATGACATCATAATTTATGCAAAGCATCATTTATTGCAAAATTATGACATCACAATCTACGCAATGCAGTATGCAATGCAAAATTATGACATCATAATCCATGCAAAGCATATTTTAATGCAAAATTATGACATCACAATCCATGCAATGCAGTCTGCAATGCAAAATTATGACATAACAATCCATGCAATGCAGTATGCAATGCAAAATTATGACATCATAATCCATGCAAAGCATCATTTAATGCAAAATTATGACATCACAATCCATGCAATGCAGTATGCAATGCAAAATTATGACATCACAATCCATGCAAAGCATCATTTAATGCAAAAATATGACATCACAATCCATGCAAAGCATCATGTAATGCAAAATTATGACATCACAATCCATGCAATGCAGTATGCAATGCAAAATTATGACATCATAATCCATGCAAAGCATCATTTAATGCAAAATTATGACATCACAATCCATGCAATGCAGTATGCAATGCAAAATTATGACATCACAATCCATGCAATGCAGTATGCAATGCAAAATTATGACATCACAATCCATGCAATGCAGTATGCAATGCAAAATTATGACATCACAATCCATGCAAAGCATCATTTAGTGCAAAAACATGACATCACAATCCATGCAAAGCATCATGTAATTCAAAATTATGACATCACAATCCAAGCAATGCAACATTCAATGCAAAATATGACATCACAATCCATGCAATGCAGTATGCAATGCAAAATTATGACATCACAATCCATGCAATGCAGTATGCAATGCAAAATTATGACATCATAATCCATGCAAAGCATCATTTAATGCAAAATTATGACATCACAATCCATGCAATGCAGTATGCAATGCAACATTATGACATCACAATCCATGCAATGCAGTTTGCAATGCAAAATTATGACATCATAATCCATGCAAATCATCATTTAATGCAAAATTATGACATCACGATCCATGCAATGCAGTATGCAATGCAAAATTATGACACCACAATCCATGCAAAACATCATTTAATACAAAATTATGACATCACAATCCATGCAATGCAGTATGCAATGCAAAATGATGACATCACAATCCAAGCAATGCAACATTTAATGCAAAATTATGACATCACACTCCATGCAATGCAGTATGCAATGCAAAATTATGACATCACAATCCATGCAATGCAGTATGCAATGCAAAATTATGACATAATTATCCATGCAAATCATCATATAATGCAAAAGTATGACATCACAATCCATGCAATGCAGTATGCAATGCAAAATAATGACATCACAATCCATGCAATGCAGTATGCAATGCAAAATTATGACATCATAATCCATGACATCATTTAATGCAAAATTATGACATCACAATCCATGCAATGCAGTATGCAATGCAAAATTATGACATCACAATCCATGCAATGCAGTATGCAATGCAAAATTATGACATCATAATCCATGCAAAGCATCATTTAATGCAAAATTATGACATCACAATCCATGCAATGCAGTATGCAATGCAAAATTATGACATCACAATCCATGCAATGCTGTATGCAATGCAAAATTATGACATCATAATCCATGCAAAGCATCATTTAATGCAAAATTATGACATCACAATCCATGCAATGCAGTATGCAATGCAAAATTATGACATCATAATCCATGCAAAGCATCATTTAATGCAAAATTATGACATCACAATCCATGCAATGCAGTATGCAATGCAAAATTATGACATCACAATCCATGCAATGCAGTATGCAATGCAAAATTATGACATCATAATCCATGCAAATCATCATTTAATGCAAAATTATGACATCACGATCCATGCAATGCAGTATGCAATGCAAAATTATGACACCACAATCCATGCAAAACATCATTTAATACAAAATTATGACATCACAATCCATGCAATGCAGTATGCAATGCAAAATGATGACATCACAATCCAAGCAATGCAACATTTAATGCAAAATTATGACATCACACTCCATGCAATGCAGTATGCAATGCAAAATTATGACATCACAATCCATGCAATGCAGTATGCAATGCAAAATTATGACATCATTATCCATGCAAATCATCATATAATGCAAAATTATGACATCACAATCCATGCAATGCAGTATGCAATGCAAAATAATGACAATACAATCCATGCAATGCAGTATGCAATGCAAAATTATGACATCATAATCCATGCAAAGCATCATTTAATGCAAAATTATGACATCACAATCCATGCAATGCAGTATGCAATGCAAAATTATGACATCACAATCCATGCAATGCAGTATGCAATGCAAAATTATGACATCATAATCCATGCAAAGCATCATTTAATGCAAAATTATGACATCACAATCCGTGCAATGCAGTATGCAATGCAAAATTATGACATCATAATCCACGCAAAGCATCATTTAATGCAAAATTATGACATCACATTCCATGCAATGCAGTATGCAATGCAAAATTATGACATCACAATCCATGCAAAGCATCATTTAATGCAAAATTATGACATCACATTCCATGCAATGCAGTATGCAATACAAAATTATGACATCACAATCCATGCAATGCAGTATGCAATGCAAAATTATGACATCATAATTCATGCAAAGCATCATTTATTGCAAAATTATGACATCACAATCTACGCAATGCAGTATGCAATGCAAAATTATGACATCATAATCCATGCAAAGCATATTTTAATGCAAAATTATGACATCACAATCCATGCAATGCAGTCTGCAATGCAAAATTATGACATAACAATCCATGCAATGCAGTATGCAATGCAAAATTATGACATCATAATCCATGCAAAGCATCATTTAATGCAAAATTATGACATCACAATCCATGCAATGCAGTATGCAATGCAAAATTATGACATCACAATCCATGCAATGCAGTATGCAATGCAAAATTATGACATCATAATTCATGCAAAGCATCATTTAATGCAAAATTATGACATCACAATCCATGCAATGCAGTATGCAATGCAAAATTATGACATCTTAATCCATGCAAAGCGTCTTTTAATGCAAAATTATGACATCACAATCCATGCAAAGCATCATTTAATGCAAAATTATGACATCACAATCCATGCAATGCAGTATGCAATGCAAAATTATGACATCTTAATCCATGCAAAGCGTCTTTTAATGCAAAATTATGACATCACAATCCATGCAAAGCATCATTTAATGCAAAATTATGACATCACGATCCTTGCAATGCAGTATGCAATGCAAAATTATGACATCACAATCCATGCAATGCAGTATGCAATGCAAAATTATGACATCATTATCCATGCAAATCATCATTTAATGCAAAATTATGACATCACAATCCATGCAATGCAGTATGCAATGCAAAATTATGACATCATAATCCATGCAAAGCATCATTTAATGCAAAATGATGACATCACAATCCATGCAATGCAGTATGCAATGCAAAATTATGACATCACAATCCATGCAAAGCATCATTTAATGCAAAATTATGACATCACAATCCATGCAATGCAGTATGCAATGCAATATTATGACATCACAATCCATGCAAAGCATCATTTAGTGCAAAAATATGACATCACAATCCATGCAAAGCATCATGTAATGCAAAATTATGACATCACAATCCAAGCAATGCAACATTCAATGCAAAATATGACATCACAATCCATGCAATGCAGTATGCAATGCAAAATTATGACATCACAATCCATGCAATCCAGTATGCAATGCAAAATTATGACATCACAATCCATGCAATGCAGTATGCAATGCAAAATTATGACATCACAATCCATGCAATGCAGTATGCAATGCAAAATTATGACATCACATTCCATGCAATTCAGTATGCAATGCAAAATTATGACATCACAATCCATGCAAAGCATCATTTAATGCAAAATTATGACATCACAATCCATGCAATGCAGTATGCAATGCAAAATTATGACATCACAATCCATGCAAAGCATCATTTAATGCAAAATTATGACATCACAATCCATGCAATGCAGTATGCAATGCAAAATGATGACATCACAATCCATGCAAAGCATCATTTAGTGCAAAAATATGACATCACAATCCATGCAAAGCATCATGTAATGCAAAATTATGACATCACAATCCAAGCAATGCAACATTCAATGCAAAATATGACATCACAATCCATGCAATGCAGTATGCAATGCAAAATTATGACATCACAATCCATGCAATGCAGTATGCAATGCAAAATTATGACATCATAATCCATGCAAAGCATCATTTAATGCAAAATTATGACATCACAATCCATGCAATGCTGTATGCAATGCAACATTATGACATCACAATCCATGCAATGCAGTATGCAATGCAAACTTATGACATCATAATCCATGCAAATCATCATTTAATGCAAAATTATGACATCACAATCCATGCAATGCAGTATGCAATGCAAAATTATGACATCATTATCCATGCAAATCATCATATAATGCAAAATTATGACATCACAATCCATGCAATGCAGTATGCAATGCAAAATTATGACATCACAATCCATGCAATGCAGTATGCAATGCAAAATTATGACATCACAATCCATGCAATGCAGTATGCAATGCAAAATTATGACATCACAATCCATGCAAAGCATCATTTAATTCAAAATTATGACATCACAATCCAAGCAATGCAACATTCAATGCAAAATATGACATCACAATCCATGCAATGCAGTATGCAATGCAAAATTATGACATAACAATCCATGCAATGCAGTATGCAATGCAAAATTATGACATCATAATCCATGCAAAGCATCATTTAATGCAAAATTATGACATCACAATCCATGCAATGCAGTATGCAATGCAACATTATGACATCACAATCCATGCAATGCAGTATGCAATGCAAAATTATGACATCATAATCCATGCAAATCATCATTTAATGCAAAATTATGACATCACGATCCATGCAATGCAGTATGCAATGCAAAATTATGACACCACAATCCATGCAAAACATCATTTAATACAAAATTATGACATCACAATCCATGCAATGCAGTATGCAATGCAAAATGATGACATCACAATCCAAGCAATGCAACATTTAATGCAAAATTATGACATCACACTCCATGCAATGCAGTATGCAATGCAAAATTATGACATCACAATCCATGCAATGCAGTATGCAATGCAAAATTATGACATCATTATCCATGCAAATCATCATATAATGCAAAATTATGACATCACAATCCATGCAATGCAGTATGCAATGCAAAATAATGACATCACAATCCATGCAATGCAGTATGCAATGCAAAATTATGACATCATAATCCATGCAAAGCATCATTTAATGCAAAATTATGACATCACAATCCATGCAATGCAGTATGCAATGCAAAATTATGACATCACAATCCATGCAATGCAAAATTATGACATCATAATCCATGCAAAGCATCATTTAATGCAAAATTATGACATCACAATCCATGCAATGCAGTATGCAATGCAAAATTATGACATCACAATCCATGCAATGCAGTATGCAATGCAAAATTATGACATCATAATCCATGCAAATCATCATTTAATGCAAAATTATGACATCACGATCCATGCAATGCAGTATGCAATGCAAAATTATGACACCACAATCCATGCAAAACATCATTTAATACAAAATTATGACATCACAATCCATGCAATGCAGTATGCAATGCAAAATGATGACATCACAATCCAAGCAATGCAACATTTAATGCAAAATTATGACATCACACTCCACGCAATGCAGTATGCAATGCAAAATTATGACATCATTATCCATGCAAATCATCATATAATGCAAAATTATGACATCACAATCCATGCAATGCAGTATGCAATGCAAAATAATGACAATACAATCCATGCAATGCAGTATGCAATGCAAAATTATGACATCATAATCCATGCAAAGCATCATTTAATGCAAAATTATGACATCACAATCCATGCAATGCAGTATGCAATGCAAAATTATGACATCACAATCCATGCAATGCAGTATGCAATGCAAAATTATGACATCATAATCCATGCAAAGCATCATTTAATGCAAAATGATGACATCACAATCCATGCAATGCAGTATGCAATGCAAAATTATGACATCACAATCCATGCAAAGCATCATTTAATGCAAAATTATGACATCACAATCCATGCAATGCAGTATGCAATGCAATATTATGACATCACAATCCATGCAAAGCATCATTTAGTGCAAAAATATGACATCACAATCCATGCAAAGCATCATGTAATGCAAAATTATGACATCACAATCCAAGCAATGCAACATTCAATGCAAAATATGACATCACAATCCATGCAATGCAGTATGCAATGCAAAATTATGACATCACAATCCATGCAATCCAGTATGCAATGCAAAATTATGACATCACAATCCATGCAATGCAGTATGCAATGCAAAATTATGACATCACAATCCATGCAATGCAGTATGCAATGCAAAATTATGACATCACATTCCATGCAATTCAGTATGCAATGCAAAATTATGACATCACAATCCATGCAATGCAGTATGCAATGCAAAATTATGACATCACAATCCATGCAAAGCATCATTTAATGCAAAATTATGACATCACAATCCATGCAATGCAGTATGCAATGCAAAATTATGACATCACAATCCATGCAAAGCATCATTTAGTGCAAAAATATGACATCACAATCCATGCAAAGCATCATGTAATGCAAAATTATGACATCACAATCCAAGCAATGCAACATTCAATGCAAAATATGACATCACAATCCATGCAATGCAGTATGCAATGCAAAATTATGACATCACAATCCATGCAATGCAGTATGCAATGCAAAATTATGACATCATAATCCATGCAAAGCATCATTTAATGCAAAATTATGACATCACAATCCATGCAATGCTGTATGCAATGCAACATTATGACATCACAATCCATGCAATGCAGTATGCAATGCAAAATTATGACATCATAATCCATGCAAATCATCATTTAATGCAAAATTATGACATCACAATCCATGCAATGCAGTATGCAATGCAAAATTATGACATCATTATCCATGCAAATCATCATATAATGCAAAATTATGACATCACAATCCATGCAATGCAGTATGCAATGCAAAATTATGACATCACAATCCATGCAATGCAGTATGCAATGCAAAATTATGACATCACAATCCATGCAATGCAGTATGCAATGCAAAATTATGACATCACAATCCATGCAAAGCATCATTTAGTGCAAAAACATGACATCACAATCCATGCAAAGCATCATGTAATTCAAAATTATGACATCACAATCCAAGCAATGCAACATTCAATGCAAAATATGACATCACAATCCATGCAATGCAGTATGCAATGCAAAATTATGACATAACAATCCATGCAATGCAATATGCAATGCAAAATTATGACATCATAATCCATGCAAAGCATCATTTAATGCAAAATTATGACATCACAATCCATGCAATGCAGTATGCAATGCAACATTATGACATCACAATCCATGCAATGCAGTATGCAATGCAAAATTATGACATCATAATCCATGCAAATCATCATTTAATGCAAAATTATGACATCACGATCCATGCAATGCAGTATGCAATGCAAAATTATGACACCACAATCCATGCAAAACATCATTTAATACAAAATTATGACATCACAATCCATGCAATGCAGTATGCAATGCAAAATGATGACATCACAATCCAAGCAATGCAACATTTAATGCAAAATTATGACATCACACTCCATGCAATGCAGTATGCAATGCAAAATTATGACATCACAATCCATGCAATGCAGTATGCAATGCAAAATTATGACATCATTATCAATGCAAATCATCATATAATGCAAAATTATGACATCACAATCCATGCAATGCAGTATGCAATGCAAAATAATGACATCACAATCCATGCAATGCAGTATGCAATGCAAAATTATGACATCATAATCCATGCAAAGCATCATTTAATGCAAAATTATGACATCACAATCCATGCAATGCAGTATGCAATGCAAAATTATGACATCACAATCCATGCAATGCAAAATTATGACATCATAATCCATGCAAAGCATCATTTAATGCAAAATTATGACATCACAATCCATGCAATGCAGTATGCAATGCAAAATTATGACATCACAATCCATGCAATGCAGTATGCAATGCAAAATTATGACATCATAATCCATGCAAATCATCATTTAATGCAAAATTATGACATCACGATCCATGCAATGCAGTATGCAATGCAAAATTATGACACCACAATCCATGCAAAACATCATTTAATACAAAATTATGACATCACAATCCATGCAATGCAGTATGCAATGCAAAATTATGACATCATAATCCATGCAAAGCATCATTTAATGCAAAATTATGACATCACAATCCATGCAATGCAGTATGCAATGCAAAATTATGACATCACAATCCATGCAATGCAGTATGCAATGCAAAATTATGACATCATAATCCATGCAAAGCATCATTTAATGCAAACTTATGACATCACAATCCATGCAATGCAGTATGCAATGCAAAATTATGACATCATAATCCATGCAAAGCATCATTTAATGCAAAATGATGACATCACAATCCATGCAATGCAGTATGCAATGCAAAATTATGACATCATAATTCATGCAAAGCATCATTTAATGCAAAATTATGACATCACAATCCATGCAATGCAGTATGCAAAGCAAAATTATGACATCACAATCCTTGCAAAGCATCATTTAATGCAAAATTATGACATCACGATCCATGCAATGCAGTATGCAATGCAAAATTATGACATCACAATCCATGCAAAGCATCATTTAATGCAAAATTATGACATCACGATCCATGCAATGCAGTATGCAATGCAAAATTATGACATCATAATCCATGCAAAGCATCATTTAATGCAAAATTATGACATCACAATCAATGCAATGCAGTATGCAATGCTAAATTATGACATCACAATCCATGCAATGCAGTATGCAATGCAAAATTATGACATCACAATCCATGCAATGCAGTATGCAATGCAAAATTATGACATCACAATCCGTGCAATGCAGTATGCAATGCAAAATTATGACATCATAATACATGCAAAGCATCATTCAATGCAAAATTATGACATCACATTCCATGCAATGCAGTATGCAATGCAAAATTATGACATCACAATCCATGCAAAGCATCATTTAATGCAACATTATGACATCACAATCCATGCAATGCAGTATGCAATGCAAAATTATGACATCACAATCCATGCAATGCAGTATGCAATGCAAAATTATGACATCATAATTCATGCAAAGCATCATTTAATGCAAAATTATGACATCA